>NC_047113.1:95608208-95697086 GCF_902500255.1 Thalassophryne amazonica | reverse complement strand
AAAAAAACACAACCCAAACTCAAGCTTGCAAACAAAAAAAAACACTAACACCCCCCCCCCCCCCCCCCCCGGACGACATGTAGGGACCAACACCCCCCAGAGGACATCCCGCCAGCTCCAGGAGTAATAACCACAGCCGAGGTCCCTCTGGGATCCAAAGTCACCCACGCCCAGCGCCTCCCAGAGGACTGTTCCATCAAACCCCAGGAAACGCCCCCCCTCATGACTAACAGACCCAGCCCCGGCCGTCTACGGCTAGATGGACCCACAGTCCTTTCCCCCCCAGAGGACACCACAGTCACACCCTGAGGGCAGAAACTGGGGAAAAAACAAAACAAAACATACAAACAAAACAACAACCCCAACCCCACCCCCTCAGCGCAGTGGAAACTGGAAGTACGTCCAGTGTCACCAACCACGACTATACCCCAAAAGTCAACCGGGAGGAGTGGAACAGCGGTAATGGCATACGGCACAAGACGGTGCCACCCCTCCGACTTTTAAACCAGCCACCAGCTGCGGGTATATTCCACTGCCCCAAACCTCAGCTACGCCGATGGCGTACGGCTCAAAGGCGCGCTGAAGCCAGAGGTGGAACAGGGAAGCAACAAAAAAAAAACCCTAAACCCACCCACCCGGGTGCAGAGGTTACCTGGGAAACGCCCAGCATAACCGAACTGCACCACCCCAGCAACGCCAATGGCAAACGGCACAGAGGCGCGCCAAGGCTGGAGGTTGCAAAGGGAATTAAAAAAAATACCCCAAACCCCCCCCCCGGGTGCAGAGGTTACCTGGGAAACGCCCAGCATAACCAAACTGCACCACTCCAGCAACGCCGACAGCGTACGGCTCACACGGCTGGAGCCAGAGGAGAAGAGAGGGCACAACAAAAAAAAAAGGAAAAACAACCCAATTACCCCCCCATCACCCCCCAGAGGACCGTCCCATCAAACCCTGGGAGGTGAAACCAAAAGAAATAAAAAAGAAAGACTAACAGACTAACATAAAGTCACCTGGGTCAAACTATGCTCCAGACAGCCTGCCTTTTCAACTCCACCAGACCACAGACAGTGCTTAAAAACCCACAAAAACAACAAATTAACCCCTGATAAAAACACCTCATACTAAAACAAGAAACAGATAATAGACCAATAAAAAAACTACCATTGGCCTACATCGTCAAGTGCAAAGAATGGAAAAACATTGTTTTCCATCCTTTGAACCTGGACGGTAATGTGACTCTGTCACCAACAGAGGGAGCCAAAGTGCCAAATAAGAAAATCCCCGTGGTAACAGAGTAAAACCCATTCACACTGCTGCAAACGACAGCAGGTTATACCAAACAGCTTAACGTGCAAACTAAATACCACCGGGGCTGCTACAACAGGCATCGGAGCCAGCTGCACGGGAGGAGACGGGGCTACAGCCGTAACAGCGGGGTGCGACACGACCCAAGCTGTAAACTCCGCCATGCGCGCACCAACGCGCACAACCCGGGCGGAGAGCACCCACAACTGATCCCGGATCAACTCCAACATCTGCTGCAGCCTTCCCGGCAAAAATACCGTCTCTGCTTCCGCTGGTCCATTGTTAAATGGCCAGAGACTACTGTTATGTTTCGGACGCGGTCGGAGCACCGACCCAGCGTTTGAAGGACCCAGCATAAAATAAGCAGAACACGGTTCAAAGGATAACAGAATTTAATAAACATAACAGTGAGATGCAGTGCTTAAACAACTAAAAAAGTCCCCGGTCTGGTGAGGTGGAAACACGGCGCGCTCTCAACAGCGCAAACGGTCCGGAGCCACAGCAGTTCGGACCCAGGGACCCCGCCGACACCCCCCAGGTGGTCGCGACAAACCGAGTCTGTGAAGAAAGAAAACATGAGGTGAGTCCAACTCCACACAGAGAGACACAACTCAAAGGTGCATGCAATCAGCAAACACTTCCTGGCTTAAATCCATACATCAGCTTCTTACCCTGCAGGCATGGAACAACTCAGTTCAAATCTCCACTGCAGCAGAAGCTGATTAGACAAATAGCATAACGTGACAGCTCACTAACACAAGGTGTGAGGGACACCAAATCCACTGTCATTACTTCATAAAAGTCACCAAAACCAAATTACCTCAGGAAGTGTGCTGAAGAGCGTGAGACCTCACCCAGGAGGCAGAGCTGTGGTCTTATACACCTCTCTGCAGCTTCTCTCCCCCTGCCATCCCCTCATTACCCCATCCCCGTAGAGACGGTGCCTGCTCCCAGACCACCAATAACCAGCAAAAATCTATTTAAGCATAAAAATTCAAAAAGAAAAAATAATATAGCACCTTCAATTGCACCACAGACTAAAACAGTTAAATGTGGTCTATTAAACATTAGGTCTCTCTCTTCTAAGTCCCTGTTGGTAAATGATATAATAATTGATCAACGTATTGATTTATTCTGCCTAACAGAAACCTGGTTACAGCAGGATGAATATGTTAGTTTAAATGAGTCAACACCCCCGAGTCACACTAACTGTCAGAATGCTCGTAGCACGGGCCGTGGCAGAGGAATAGCAGCAATCTTCCATTCCAGCTTATTAATTAATCAAAAACCTAGACAGAGCTTTAATTCATTTGAAAGCTTGTCTCTTAGTCTTGTCCATCCAAATTGGAAGTCCCAAAAACCAGTTTTATTTGTTATTATCTATCGTCCACCTGGTTGTTACTGTGAGTTTCTCTGTGAATTTTCAGACCTTTTGTCTGACTTAGTGCTTAGCTCAGATAAGATAATTATAGTGGGCGATTTTAATATCCACACAGATGATGAGAATGACAGCCTCAACACTGCATTTAATCTATTATTAGACTCTATCGGCTTTGCTCAAAAAGTAAATGAGTCCACCCACCACTTTAATCATATCTTAGATCTTGTTCTGACTTATGGTATGGAAATAGAAGATTTAACAGTATTCCCTGAAAACTCCCTTCTGTCTGATCATTTTTTAATAACATTTACATTTACCCTGATGGACTACCCTGCAGTGGGGAATAAGTTTCATTACACTAGAAGTCTTTCAGAAAGCGCTGTAACTAGGTTTAAGGATATGATTCCTTCGTTATGTTCTCTAATGTCATATACCAACACAGAGCAGAGTAGCTACCTAAACTCTGTAAGGGAGTTAGAGTATCTCGTCAATAGTTTTACATCCTCTTTGAAGACAACTTTGGATGCTGTAGCTCCTCTGAAAAAGAGAGCTTTAAATCAGAAGTGTCTGACTCCGTGGTATAACTCACAAACTCGTAGCTTAAAGCAGATAACCCGTAAGTTGGAGAGGAAATGGCGTCTCACTAACTTAGAAGATCTTCACTTAGCCTGGAAAAAGAGTTTGTTGCTCTATAAAAAAGCCCTCCGTAAAGCTAGGATATCTTACTACTCATCACTAATAAGAATAAGAATAACCTCAGGTTTCTTTTCAGCACTGTAGCTAGGCTGACAAAGAGTCAGAGCTCTATTGAGCTGAGTATTCCATTAACTTTAACTAGTAATGACTTCATGACTTTCTTTGCTAACAAAATTTTGACTATTAGAGAAAAAATTATTCATAACCATCCCAAAGATGTATCGTTATCTTTGGCTGCTTTCAGTGATGCCGGTATTTGGTTAGACTCTTTCTCTCCGGTTGTTCTGTCTGAGTTATTTTCATTGGTTGCTTCGTCCAAACCATCGGCATGTTTATTGGACCCCATTCCTACCAGGCTGCTCAAGGAAGTCCTACCATTATTTAATGCTTCAATCTTAAATATGATCAATCTATCTTTGTTAGTTGGTTATGTACCACAGGCCTTTAAGGTGGCAGTAATTAAACCATTACTTAAAAAGCCATCACTTGACCCAGCTATCTTAGCTAATTATAGGCCAATTTCCAACCTTCCTTTTCTCTCAAAGATTCTTGAGAGGGTAGTTGTAAAACAGTTAACTGATCACCTGCAGAGGAATGGTCTATTTGAAGAGTTTCAGTCAGGTTTTAGAATTCATCATAGTACAGAAACAGCATTAGTGAAGGTTACAAATGATCTTCTTATGGCTTCGGACAGTGGACTTATCTCTGTGCTTGTTCTGTTGGACCTCAGTGCTGCTTTTGATACTGTTGACCATAAAATTTTATTACAGAGATTAGAGCATGTCATAGGTATTAAAGGCACTGCGCTGCGGTGGTTTGAATCATATTTGTCTAATAGATTACAGTTTGTTCATGTAAATGGGGAATCTTCTTCACAGACTAAAGTTAATTATGGAGTTCCACAAGGTTCTGTGCTAGGACCAATTTTATTCACTTTATACATGCTTCCCTTAGGCAGTATTATTAGACGGTATTGCTTAAATTTTCATTGTTACGCAGATGATACCCAGCTTTATCTATCCATGAAGCCAGAGGATACACACCAATTAGCTAAACTGCAGGATTGTCTTACAAACATAAAGACATGGATGACCTCTAATTTCCTGCTTTTAAACTCAGATAAAACTGAAGTTATTGTACTTGGCCCCACAAATCTTAGAAGCATGGTGTCTAACCAGATCGTTACTCTGGATGGCATTTCCCTGATCTCTAGTAATACTGTGAGAAATCTTGGAGTCATTTTTGATCAGGATATGTCATTCAAAGCGCATATTAAACAAATATGTAGGACTGCCTTTTTGCATTTACGCAATATCTCTAAAATCAGAAAGGTCTTGTCTCAGAGTGATGCTGAAAAACTAATTCATGCATTTATTTCCTCTAGGCTGGACTATTGTAATTCATTATTATCAGGTTGTCCTAAAAGTTCCCTAAAAAGCCTTCAGTTGGTTCAGAATGCTGCAGCTAGAGTACTGACGGGGACTAGCAGGAGAGAGCATATCTCACCCGTTTTGGCCTCTCTTCATTGGCTTCCTGTTAATTCTAGAATAGAATTTAAAATTCTTCTTCTTACTTATAAGGTTTTGAATAATCAGGTCCCATCTTATCTTAGGGACCTCGTAGTACCATATTACCCCATTAGAGCGCTTCGCTCTCAGACTGCGGGCTTACTTGTAGTTCCTAGGGTTTGTAAGAGTAGAATGGGAGGCAGAGCCTTCAGCTTTCAGGCTCCTCTCCTGTGGAACCAGCTCCCAATTCAGATCAGGGAGACAGATACCCTCTCTACTTTTAAGATTAGGCTTAAAACTTTCCTTTTCGCTAAGGCTTATAGTTAGGGCTGGATCGGGTGACCCTGGACCATCCCTTGGTTATGCTGCTTTAGACGTAGATTGTGGGGGGGTTCCCATGATGCACTGTTTCTTTCTCTTTTTGCTCCGTATGCATCACTCTGCATTAATCATTAGTGATCGATCTCTGCCCCCCTTCACGGCATGTCTTTTTCCTGGTTTTTTCCCTCAGCCCCAACCAGTCTCAGCAGAAGACTGCCCCTCCCTGAGCCTGGTTCTGCTGGAGGTTTCTTCCTGTTAAAAGGGAGTTTTTCCTTCCCACTGTTGCCAAGTGCTTGCTCATAGGGGGTCGTTTTGACCGTTGGGGTTTTTCATAATTATTGTATGGCCTTGCCTTACAATATGGAGCGCCTTGGGGCAACTGTTTGTTGTGATTTGGCGCTATAGAAGAAAAAAGTTGATTGAGTTGACCCAATCCTCCTTCACAGACTGTGGCGTCAAACCTGGAGCGGTCTCTGCGTCCGTGATGGTGAGATTGTTCTCCTGACGTCGATCTCACACGTCTGCTCACAAGGTCGAGTCTCTGGCAATCACACACTGTGCATTCAAGGTTTAAATGCAGCAATCTCTGATTAAGACAAAATACACCACAGCTGTGAGTCCTGATGACCTGCACGTGATAACAAGCCTCAGGTGTTCAGGGTGAGGTCCTGATGCTCAGCCAATCAGTCCTGAATGCATACCACCTGGTGGGAGAAACAGAAAACAAAAACCAAGCCAGCCAAACACCCCAGCCCACAACACTATATTTTGATAAATGAACCTTCTGTGGCAAAATTTCCATATCATGATGCCATGGTAATTTTTTCCCCAAGACAAGGAAGATTAATAGTAACCAGTGATGGGCAAAGTTAAGCAAAAAGTTAGCTTTCATAACTGCTAATCCGCTAACTGAAAAATTAACTTTTAGAACGCTAAACTGACAAAATTTATCTCTAGATTATACATTGGAGCAAGGTGCATGAAAGAACAAGCCAGAGCTTTCTTCTTTCACACACCACAACACACACGGTGGCAGAAGACATCAAATGCAAGGCACGTTTCACACATGGTGACAACATAACTTCTCTTCACCAAACAGACTAGACTTCTTGAACTAGAAAATCACAACAAATCTATAACACTAACAACACTGCTAAACCAACATGTACTCCATTAATAATAATAAAATAACAAACCCTGAACTCCCATAATGCATTGCAGCAGCAGCACAACAATTCAGGAATGGCTCACCCGTATTGCGCTCAATGCGACTTGTAAAATCTACACCTCATCTATTATGTTGAGCTTCCCCACCGAAGGAAACCCATGTAAGTTTTGTCTTTACATTAAAATACAGCAATAAGTGTCTTTTCACTTAAATGAAGTAAAGATTTGCATGTGCACGCTGTGTTTAAAGCAGACACACTGTGGATTTATGCTGCGGGAGCTCATCTCAACAGAACACCGGTGCTGTCACGCTCTGAGAGCTCCCCTGTCTTTTATTATGAAATAATGCTGAATTTATATGGAAATTATTGTTGTACAAAAGCTTCTGATATCTGTCGCTGAGACAGATGATGACTGGAGTGCAGTTTTAAGCAGAAACAAGATAATCTGTGAATTGCTGCTGAAGCACAGAAATGACATGTGTAGTGAAGGAAAGTGCCAGGGCATAAATCGACAGTGTGACTGCTTTAAACACAGTGTGTACATGCAAATCTTCAGTTTTTTACTTTTCTTTACTGTGGAATTGCAACCTTAATACTGTAATTGTCCATAGGCATTTTTTTGTGGAATTCTGTGTTTTGCTCCCACGATATCTAACAGGACTTGTTGACCATTCTCCTCATAGGTTGCATCATTGTGGTGTGTTTAGGCAAAATTTAGATGACCCTCGTGTTTATTCTGCCTTCATAGAGGTGTTTTGCTCCTATTATATTTGGTCTAGAAATACATGCTGGTACTGTGCCTCATGTACTGTAATTTTCTTTTGTATAGAGTCACAATGGATCCTGATTGGCAGCAATCCAGGCAGACAACTGGCCCATTCTCACCTCCAAAAAGTATCCATCTATCCGCTACATTGAGGTGACACATGGGCAGTGCCTTTACTATTTTAAGTTGCTGGGATCCTCAATACTGAGACACCCTGTATGATGGATTAAGTACAAGGAAGAACACCACAAGGTCATAATGTTGTAGCTGATGTTCTCTCTCAACGTAAGTAGTGCAACTGTTTTGAGTTCCTACATTGGCTCATAACACTATGTAACACAATGTTTGTTCCTGGCATCTAAGTGTCAACTGCTTATGTCTAAAGTCTATGGAAAAATGACTACATTCAACACAAACTTTGATTTTATTTATTTATTTTTTTACGTTCTAGAAAGTTCTAAAAGTTTCTTGAAATTTCTAGATAATTC
Organism: Thalassophryne amazonica; assembly: GCF_902500255.1. Taxonomy (NCBI): domain Eukaryota; kingdom Metazoa; phylum Chordata; class Actinopteri; order Batrachoidiformes; family Batrachoididae; genus Thalassophryne; species Thalassophryne amazonica. Next base: position 95,689,449 of record NC_047113.1, on the reverse strand, counting down.
TGGAAACTCTTAGAAAATTCTGGACAGTTCTAGCAGTTAAAGAATATTCTAGAAGACTACTCAGTAGTAGTGAAGGCAAATCGAGAATATTCTTGAAAACAGACAAATTTCAAAATATCATTGTCCTGATCACAGAAGCAAAGTTTCTGTGGAATAACAACTATTTTCTATTTATTTAAGGCATAAAAGGTTAGGAAAACACACTGTGTACCCAGGAACAAAAGAAAAATAACTAGGACTGCAAGCAGTCATATACATATATTGTGACCAGATGTGGGCATGTGCGTACAGGGGCAACCACTCATCCCACAGTTCAAATTTCAAGCAAATTACACAATGCATGAAGGAGTTATGACATGTTGATAGTTCATCCACTAGGGGGCGCTCAGTGTACAAACAGAGGGGCCAGGTGTGTTGAGGGGCCAACCGTCATCATACATGTGACATTTCAAGACAATCAGGCAAAGTCAGATGGAGTTATCATGACTTGATGTTCCATGGCGAAGGGTCAAAATGGCGGCACCATAGCGGCCACACCCTTCAACATAGAGAAAAGCTTTTGATAACTTTTGGTTAGTATCATCTCTGGATGCTGTTAAAGAAATTTGAAGTGCATTGGACAAAATCCCTCGGAGGAGTTCGTTCAAATACAACGTGTGGAAATAATTTCAAAATGAGAAGAAAATTCAAAATGGCCGACTTCCTGTTTAGAGTAGACCCATGGTGCAAGAGACTTTTTTGTACGTGTATGCAAGTCACACATGTGTACCAATTTTCATCTCCCTACACCAAAAAAAACCCTAAGGGGAGGGGTTTTTGAAAGTTTCAAGGGGGCGCTATTGAGGCATTTTGCCCCGCCCATGGGCAACGCCCCTATGAATTGTAAGAGGATGTCGTGCTCGACCTGTGTATCAATTTTCATAATGATATGACAAAATTAAAGCCGTCAAAAGGAAGAACATAATTTCATGGCGAATGGGCAATATTCGGCACGCCGCCACACGGATGCCGTTACTCGGAACTTCACGGCGTTCATCGCCTACATTCAACAACTTGTTCTGCATGTTTCAGAAGTGGAATGAAGTTCATTGGGTTAAGTATGTGACATCAGGAACTCTTAAAGTAAAAATAGGACATTTTCCGCCACCACCGGGGGGCGCTATGGCGGAGGTGTGAACTTAAGATATGCAGACGTTCAGGGCAGAGCCCTCATCATGTCCAGCAAGTTTGAAGGATCTACGATGAAGTATGTGGGCGTGACAGCCGTTCAAAGTGAAATGGCGTGCTCCGAAAAGTTCACCAAAGTTTGACGACCCCTAGCAGCCACGCCTTTTGACTTAATTAGAACCTTTTGATAACTTTTAATCACCATTGTGATGTGATGATGTTGACCAAATTTGAAGACGATCGGATGAAATCCCTAGGACGTTCATTCAAATGTAAGTAGTGGAAATGGCCAAAAATGGCAAAAATTGGCTCAAAATCGAAATTTAAAATCAAAATGGCTGACTTCCTGTCGATATTTCACCATGACAGTAACAGACTTTTTTGTGCGTCCTGGCATGGTAAATATGTGTACCGAATTTCGCGAGGCTACGACGAAAAAAGCCCAAGGCGGAGGGGTTTTTGAACATTTCTAGGGGGCGCTATTTTGCCATTTCGCTACGACTATGTGGGGGACCCCCAAAATATCAAAATTTGGATAGGACTAGACGATCTTGCAAAGTTTGGTGAGTTTTTGAGCATGGGAAAAGGCCGAAATTTTGATTTCATTTTGCGCAGAATAATAATAATAATAACTAGGACTGCAAGCAGTCATAACTTCACGGCGATCATCGCCTGCGTTCACCAAGTTGTTCTGCATGTTTTAGAAGTGGAAGGAAGTTGATGGGGTTAAATATGTGACTTCAGTACCTGTTTAAGTATAATGTTCATATGGCGAATGGTCAAAATGGCGGCACCATAGCGGTCACACCCTTCGACATACAGAAAAGCTTTCGATATCTTTTGGTCAGTATCGTCTGTGGGTGATCTGTAAGAAATTTGAAGTGCGTTGGACAAAATCCCTAGGAGGAGTTCGTTCAAATACAACATGTGGAAATCACGGCAAAATGAGAAGAAAATTCAAAATGGCCAACTTCCTGTTTGGAATAGACCCATGGTGCAAGAGACTTTTTTGTACGTCTATGTAAGTCACACATGTAAACCAATTTTCATCTCCCTACTACAAAAAAACCCCTATGGGGAGGGGTTTTCGAAAGTTTCAATGGGGCGCTATTGAGGCATTTTGCCCCGCCCATGGGCGACGCCCCTATGTAAGAGGTTGTCGTGCTCGACCTGTGTATCAATTTTCATGATGATGTGTCAAAATTAAAGCCGTGAAAAGGAAGAACGTAATTTCATGGCGAATGGGCAATACTGGGTACGCCGCCACACAGACGCCGTTACTCGTAATTTCACGGCATTTATTGCCTATGTTCACCAATTTGTTCTGCATGTTTTAAAAGTGGAATGAAGTTGATTGGGTTAAGTATGTGACATCAGGACCTCTTAAAGTAAAAATAGGACATTTCCCGCCACCACCGGGGGGGCGCTATGGCGCAGGTGGGAACTTAAGATAATAATAATAATAATGATAATAATAATAATAATAATAATAATAATAATAAACAGCGCAATTACAATAGGGTCCTCGTAGGACGTTGCCTACTCTGGCCCTAATAATAATAATAATAATAATAATAATAATAAACAGCGCAATTACAATAGGGTCCTCGTAGGACGTTGCCTACTCGGGCCCTAATAATAATAATAAATAATAATAATAATAATAATAAACAGCGCAATTACAATAAGGTCCTCCTAGGACGTTGCCTACTCGGGCCCTAATAATAATAATAAATAATAATAAACAGCGCAATTACAATAGGGTCCTTGTAGGACGTTGCCTACTCGGGCCCTAAAAATTTGTTACACAGTGTAATTTATTGACTAAAATATTTTTTTTTTCTGCTATTTATTTATTTTTTCCTGCTTGTAGCCACAGAGGCAAGAACCTTTTTCATGGTCACACATAACTTTTGTGGAATAGATGAGATTGATGGGGTAGCTTTCTAATTAGATACCTTTGATGAAACTTTTGACGTGAATTTGGTTGTTAATGCCTTTGCTATCAATTATGGATACATAATGTGGCTCAAGGAAACACAGTGTGACTAAAAGGAAAATACATCACTTATCCACATTGGCAAAGCATTAAAATATCATAGTGCTAGTCCAGCTTTTTCCATCTTTTGAAAGTTTTTCTGTGTATCCATCCATCTGTATTGATGAGTGTGTATGTGTGTATCATCTTCATGAGCATTTTTTCTAAGCGTGTCTGTGACTTTACATTAGAGCACGATACACTATAATTAGGTGATGTCACATACAGCTTTCAGAGGCAAGTCAACATGAACTAAAAACACTGGGTGACTTTTAGTGAGGGAGTTGGGTTGTATACAGATGATGGCAGGGAGGTCCTGCAGAAGACACAGCTGCAGTGATCCAAGAGTTACACAAGTGTAAAGTCAAACGATTTGTGATGGGACAGGCTGATTTAATCACAAATTTATTCTGTAGAGATCGATGCAGCTGGTCTCCAGTCTGTTGCAATTTTTGCCCATTAGAAACCAAATGGTAGTGTGCTTCCTAGCAACCAGTTCTGCACTGCATAAGCAACGCAGAAGGGCCCCATGTTGAGAACAGAGACAGGATGTACTTTGCACAAATGTGTGCATTAATTAACATGAAAGAGCAGTCTGAAAGCTCTACAGTCTGGTTTTCATACAAGAGAAGCAGATTCATTTACTACAACAAAAATTTACCTGCTGGTGTTTATATATATATATATATATATATATATATATATATATATATATATATATATATATATATATATATATATATATATATATACAGTAGTGTTCACAATAATAGTAGTGCTATGTGACTAAAAAGATTAATTCAGGTTTTGAGTATATTTCTTATTGTTACATGGGAAACAAGGTACCAGTAGATTCAGTAGATTCTCACAAATCCAACAAGACCAAGCATCCATGATATGCACACTCTTAAGGCTATGAAATTGGGCTATTAGTAAAAAAAAAAAAAGTACAAAAGGGGGTGTTCACAATAATAGTAGTGTGGCATTCAGTCAGTGAGTTAATCAGTTTTGTGGAACAAACAGGTGTGAATCAGGTGTCCCCAATGTATGAATAAACCAGCACCTGTTGAACATGCTTTTCTCTTTGAAAGCCTGAGGAAAATGGGACGTTCAAGAAACTGTTCAGAAGAACAGTGTAGTTTGATTAAAAAGTTGATTGGAGAGGGGAAAACCTATATGCAGGTGCAAATTATAGGCTGTTCATCTACAATGATCTCCAATACTTTAAAATGGACAAAAAAAAAAAACAGAGATGCGTGGAAGAAAATGTTAAACAACAATCAAAATGGATAGAAGAATAACCAGAATAGCAAAGGCTCACCCATTGATCAGGATGATCAAAGACAGTCTGGAGTTACCTGTAAGTGCTGTGACAGTTAGAAGATGCCAGTGTGAAGCTAATTTATTTGCAAGAATCCCCCGCAAAGTCCCTCTGTTAAATAAAAGACGTGCAGAAGAGGTTACAATTTGCCAAAGAACACATCAACTGGCCTAAAGAGAAATGGAGGAATATTTTGTGGACTGATGAGAGTAAAATTGTTCTTTTTGGGTCCAAGGGCCGCAGACAGTTTGTGAGACAACCCCCAAACTCTGAATTCAAGCCACAGTTCACAGTGAAGACAGTGAAGCATGGTGGTGCAAGCATCATGATATGGGCATGTTTCTCCTACTATGGTGTTGGGCCTATATATCGCATACCAGGTATCATGGATCAGTTTGGATATGTCAAAATATTTGAAGAGGTCATGTTGCCTTATGCTGAAGAGGACATGCCCTTGAAATGGGTGTTTCAACAAGACAATGACCCCAAGCACACTAGTAAATGAGCAAAATCTTGGTTCCAAACCAACAAAATTAATGCCTCGCAGATGTGAAGAAATCATGAAAAACTGTGGTTATACAACTAAATACTAGTTTAGTGATTCACAGGATTCCTAAAAAGCATTTTGAACATAAACGTTTTGAGTTTGTAGCGTCAACAGCAGATGCTACTATTATTGTGAACACCCCCTTTGGTACTTTTTTTTTACTAATAGCCCAATTTCATAGACTTAAGAGTGTGCATATCATGAATGCTTGGTCTTGTTGGATTTGCGAGACTCTACTGAATCTACTGGTACCTTGATTCCCATGTAACAATAAGAAATATACTCAAAACCTGGATTAATCTTTTTAGTCACATAGCACTACTATTATTCTGAACACTACTGTACGATGTCTCTCCAAAAAGTATCGGACCTTTTTATTTTTTGCAAAAACCATATGGATTTGAATCACGTGTGATTGCATCAGCCAAGCTTGAACCTTCGTGTGCATGCATGAGTTTTTTCCATGCCTGTCGGTTGCGTCATTCGCCTGTGAGCAGGCTTTGTTTGAGCACTGGTCCACCCCTCTCATCGTTTTTTTATTGCGAATAAATGTCTGAACGATTTGGAGCTTTGCTGCATCAATTTTTTTCCAGAAACTGTGAGAGACCTCCAGGTGGACACCGTTCGGAAAATTAATATGGCTTTCAGGGACGATTTTGTGGGGATTACACAGATTAAGGAGTGTTACTGCCGCTTTAAGGACAGCCCACAACTGCTGAGAGAGCCATGTGGCTCCACCGCGATGCGCGGAATTCTTCCGCTCCTTTTTCCATGAAAAAACTCCTGTAACAGTGGACTGTGCTGTTCATTTCCAAACTGGACACTGTGTTTTATCCGGCACGTCCTCTGACTAGCACAGGAATTGCGGAAGACATGGACATCAGCACTTTTTCTGCACATTGACACAGACGTGCGGAGGAATGCCACGCGTCGCGGTGGAGCCGCATGGTGCAAAGCAACGCCATAATGAAGCCACACAGGACATGTTCTGGCATGTCCAGGCTCATCCAGAATTTCTCAGTTAGTCACACGACTAAAAACCCACCGACAGCCATCTGAAAGCCATCTCAAAGCCATCCTGTGAGACCAACATGGAGGTGGTTTTGTCCCGCGCCATGAACGGCACGGTGGCGCATCCGTCCGCTTTTCTTTCCATGGAGAAAACTCCTGTAACAGTGGAATGTTCCGAGAAATTGCTGATGTCCACGCCTTTTTCCTTTTTTTGTGGAAGTCAGACGACGTCCCGGATCAACAAAGCCTTCACCTTGGAAATGATCTGTTTGATTCAGCCTGTCGATCGGCACTGGGAGCGTGGCGTACTCTCAGCAGTTGTGGGCCATCCTTAAAGCGGCAGTAACACTCCTTAATCTGTGTAATCCCCACAAAATCGTCCCTGAAAGCCATATTAATTTTCCGAACGGTGTCCACCTGGAGGTCTCTCACAGTTTCTGGAAAAAAATTGATGCAGCAAAGCTCCAAATCGTTCAGGCATTTATTCACAATAAAAAAACGATGAGAGGGGAGGACCAGTGCTCCACAAAGACTGCTCACAGTCGAATGACACAACCGACAGGCGTGAAAAAACTCACGCATGTGCACAAAGGTTAAAGCTTGGCTGATGCAATCACACGTGATTCAAATCCATATGGTTTTTGCAAAAAATAAAAAGGTCCGATACTTTTTGGACAGACCTCATATATAAAGAGTCCAAGCTGTCACTGATGTTAAAGGGAGCAATACACGGTATGAAGAGCAGGGGGATGTAAAATTTTGATCATTTTCTGTTGTCATAATGATTTAAAAAGAGTAAACACGGTGTTTGACAATAAATGGCTTTACACAATCACTAACCATGAGTGAAAAAAGTTTTTGTGCTGTTAATCATATTCTCCAAAAAATTGCTGAAACCCCCAAAATTCTGTCAGAGTATGTAAACTTGTGACCACAACTCTGTGTGTGTCTATATATATATATATATATATATATATATATATATATATATATATATATATATATATATATATATATATATATATATATATATATATATATATATACACACACACACAAAGTCTGTTAGAAAAGTATCCGACCTTATTATTTAAAAAAAAAAACATATGGATTTGAATCACTTGTGATTGCGTCAGACAAGCTTGAACCCTCGTGCGCATGCGTGAGTTTTTTCATGCCTGTCAGTTGTGTCATTCGCCTGTGAGCAGGCTTGGAGTGAGGTGTGGTCCACCCCTCTCATCTATTTTTTATTGCAAATAAATGTCTGAACAATTTGGAGCTTTGCTGCATCAATTTTTTTTCCAGAAACTGTGAGAGACATCCAGATGGACACCGTTCGAAAAATTAATATGGCTTTCAGGGACGATTTTATGGGGATTAAACAGATTACAGGGTGTTACTGCCCCTTTAAGGATGGCCCACAACTGCTGAGAGCGCAGTGCGCTCCCAGCCCCCATTGACAGGCTGACACCCCGCTGGAACAACCAGATCATTTCCAACGTGAAAGCTTTGTTGATCCGGGACCTCGTCTGACTTTCACAAAAAGGCAGAAGATGTGGACATCAGCACTTTATCGGCACATTCCACCGTTACAGGAGTTTTTTTCATGGAAAAAGAAGTGGAGGGACGTGCCACCGTGCCGCTCATGGCGTGGCACAAAACCACCTCGGTGTTGGTCTCACAGGATGGCTTAAAGGTGGATTTCAGACGGCTGTCGGTTGCTTTTCAGTCGTGTGATTATCCGATTGTGATTGTGCATGAGCTGGACCTGCCCCAACATGTCCTGGAAGGCTTCATCGCGGCGTTGCTTTGCACCGAGCAGCTGCACCACGACGCGCGGTGGGAGCAGCTTCTCTTTCCATGACAAAAACTCCTGTAACAGTGAAATGTGCAGTTCATTTTTAAACTGGACGCTGTCTTGATCTGGTGTGTCATCTGACTAGCACAGGAATTGTGAAAAGACGTGGACATCAGCACTTTTCCGGCACATTCCCACGTTACAGGATTTTTTTCATGGAAAGAAAAACGGAGGGATGCGCCACGGAGCCGTTCAGTACGCGGGACAAAACCACCTCAGTGTTGGTCTCTCAGGACAGCTTTCAGGTGGATTTCAGACGGATTCCGGTTGCTTTCCAGTTGTGTGAATATCCAATTGTGATTGTGCATGAGCTGGACATGCCAGAACATGTCCCGTGAGGCTTCATCATGGCATTGCTTTGCACCGAGCGCTGCACCGCAACGCGTGGAACTCCTCCGCACATCTGTCTTAATGTGCCGGAAAAGCGCTGATGTCCACGTCTTTTCACAATTCTTGTGCTAGTCAGATGATATACCGGATCAAGACAGTGTCCAGTTTAAAAATGGACGGCACATTTCACTGTTACAGGAGTTTTTGTCATGGAAGAGAAGCTGCTCCACCGCGCGTCGCGGTGCAGCCGCTTGGCGCAAAGCCGTGATGAAGCCTCACGGGACATGTTGGGGCAGGTCCAGCTCATGCACAATCACAATCGGATAATCACACAACTGAAAAGCAACCGACAGCCATCTGAAATCCACCTTTAAGCCGTCCTGTGAGACCAACACCGAGTGGTTTTGTGCCGCGCCATGAGCGGCATGGTGGCGCGTCCCTCCGCTTCTTTTTCCCATGAAAAAACTCCTGTAACGGTGGAATGTGCCGATTAAAGTGCTGATGTCCACATCTTCTGCCTTTTTGTGAAAGTCAGACGAGGGCCCGGCTCAACAAAGCTTTCACATTGGAAATGATCTGGTTGTTCGAGCGGGGTGTCAGCCTGTCGATGGGGGCTGGGAACGCCGCGCTCTCAGCAGTTGTGAGCCGTCCTTAAAGGGGCAGTAACACCCCGTAATCTGTTTAATCCCCATAAAATCGTCCCTGAAAGCCATATTAATTTTTCGAACGGTGTCTACCTGGAGGTCTCTCACAGTGTCTGGAAAAAAATTGATGCAGCAAAGCTTCAAATCATTCAGACATTATTTGCAATAAAAAATAGACGAGAGGGGTGGACCACACCTCACTCCAAGCCTGCTCACAGGCGAATGACGCAACCGACAGGCATGAAAAAACTCACGCATGCGCACGAGGTTTCAAGCTTGTCTGACGCAATCACACGCGATTCAAATCCATATGGTTTTTGAAAAAAAATAATAAGGTCGGATACTTTTCTAACAGACCTCGTATATATATATATATATATATATATATATATATATATATATATATATATATATATATATATATATATATATATATATATATACGAGGGCTGTCAATAAAGTAAGGGTCCTTTTTATTTTTTTCAAAAACTATATGGATTTCATTCATATGTTTTTACGTCAGACATGCTTGAACCCTCGTGCGCATGCGTGAGTTTTTCCACGCCTGTCGGTGACGTCATTCGCCTGTGAGCACTCCTTGGGGGAGGAGTCGTCCAGCCCCTCATCGGAATTCCTTTGTCTGAGAAGTTGCTGAGAGACTGGCGCTTTGTTTGATCAAAATTTTTTCGAAACCTGTGAGACACATCGAAGTGGACACGGTTCGAAAAATTAAGCTGGTTTTCAGTGAAAATTTTAACGGCTGAAGAGAGATTTTGAGGCGATTCTGTCACTTTAAGGACTTCCCACGGTGCGAGACGTCGCTCAGTGCTCTCAGCCGCCGTCGTCAGTCTGTTCAAGCTGAAACCTCCACATTTCAGGCTCTATTGATCCAGGACGTCGTGAGAGAACAGAGAAGTTTCAGAAGAAGTCGGTTTCAGCATTTTATCCGGATATTCCACTGTTAAAGGAGATTTTTTTAATGAAAGACGTGCGGACGGATCCGCGCGTCGGGACGCAGCCGACGCGCTGCGGCGCCACAGGAAAAACACCTCCGTGTTGATAACCATTTGTAAAATCCAGGCGGCTTTTGATGGCTTTCAGTGGAGTGAGTATATGAGAAATTGTTTAACAGGCAGGACATGTTCCAACTTGTCCTTAAGGCTTTCAACAGAGGTGTTTTTTCCTGTGGCGGAGCATCGCGTCGGCTGCGTCCCGAAGCGCGGACCCGTCCGCACGTCTTTCATTAAAAAAATCTCCTTTAACAGTGGAATATCCGGATAAAATGCTGAAACCGACTTCTTCTGAAACTTCTCTGTTCTCTCACGACGTCCTGGATCAATAGAGCCTGAAATGTGGAGGTTTTCAGCTTGAACAGGCTGACGACGGCGGCTGAGAGCGCTGAGCGACGTCTCGCACCGTGGGAAGTCCTTTAAAGCGACAGAATCACCTCAAAATCTCTCATCAGCCGTTAAAATTTTCACTGAAAACCAGCTTAATTTTTCGAACCGTGTCCACTTCGATGTGTCTCACAGGTTTAGAAAAAATTTTGATCAAACAACGCGCCAGTCTCTCAGCAACTTCTCAGACAAAGGAATTCCGACGAGGGGCTGGACGGCTCCTCCCACAAGGAGTGCTCACAGGCGAATGATGTCACGACAGGCGTGGAAAAACTCACGCATGCGCACGAGGGTTCAAGCATGTCTGACGTAAAAACATATGAATGAAATCCATATAGTTTTTGAAAAAAATAAAAAGGGCCGTTACTTTATTGACAGCCCTCGTATATATATATAAATGCTTGTTTCAAATTCCACCATCACCTCTAACCAGCATTTTCAAAAATCCAAAAGTAGAAAAATGAACCCATTGGAGGCAGTTTATGTGATTCAACTTATGTGTCATCTACAGACAATACTGACAAATAAATCTGAGAAAGTGCTTTGATATGACAAGCCCATCAAGTTCACTCAAACTGTATAACTACAGTAGTTATGTTCTGTCATGTCACAACATTCTCCAATCTTGACAAAAATGCCCACATACTGTTTGTTTCATGCTGCATTCTATGGTGAAACCTACATTTTCATAGAAATTTATGAATAGGAGGCACTATAACTGACAAATTCAGTATGATAGCTACTAATGATGTTTTGACTTGTAAAATATTGCTTTGAAAACTGAATCAATTTGACACTTTTTTCAAAATATTACTGACTTGTAATTTTTAAAGATTCACCCTGGCAGCGGGTGCTACAGAAAGCCCCATGGTGTAGTGGTTAAGAAACCGAGCTACAACTCAGAATATCTTGAATTTGTATCGTGACGTAAGAACTTTTGTTTGATTGCCAAGACCCAAGCATTTCCTAGTCTCAGCAACACTTACTAGTTGTACCAGGTGTCTCTGAACGTTAATATGTTAACAAGTCAACCAGATGATTTAAATGCAGCATTCAGCATTCACTCTTGGTCTGTACCCATTTACGCAATGTACAAAACCCATTGTTTAAATGTTCCAGTTGAAAATATACTGTGCACAATTCAACATGCCACACATTTTCCGTGCAAAACATCTGATATGAATCAAATGGGAAAAGGTGTATGTGGCCGTGTTGAGTTCCATCGTCCTCATCTTCCACCCACTGAGTGATAGAAAGGACAGAACCGTTTCTCTTATTGTGTCCAATGATTTTTTAGCCTTCAATCGAGCTAATACTCTTGTGACACCTCTCAAGTAGCTTTTATGATAGCCCACTTTATTGGAAGAGCACGGAAATGTGTCATTGCTGAATGGGACTGTAAGTCCCCTGTGTTTCGATGAGCTGAGTGTGTTTCCACAGCCATGAGAAAAGTGTGAAGGGCTCCCAGTTGAGTGGTAGGGAGTGGCCCCGTTATGCTTGAAATGGGGATAATGAGGTGTATTTGATTATTCCCTTTGAATTTGAACTCAACAGTTTTGTGGACATACTAAAGTGGCTCAGGAACAGAAACCATGAGTCTGTTCCATGAATGGTTGATGGAGGCAGATGCTGCCACAATCGGGAATTCCATTCTTGAGAAAGTCATCCAGTGAGCCAGTTACTGCATCACTGGTGGCTCAGCTCTCCCCAACAGAATACCTGCACCACATCAGCATGGACTCTGCATCTATTGTGGTTTGCTGGTCCACTTCATCACCTTGTTATCTGACACATGAGTGAGCCATTTGTCTCATTCACCTTCTCTTGTTTGTCTTCTGGTTCCTGCTACACTGCATTCTGTATCTGTTCCAGTCGACAAAGAGGTCCTCATTGATTTTGGAGCTGACAAGACTTTTATTGATCTCTGGCTCAACAACTGCTCCACTCCTGCTCTGCATGACAAGTACCCACACTGAACACCTTCAGTTGCATGTAACTGACCCTCCCCATAATCCTCTCATTGGGCAGCCCTTGGGTCAAGAGACACAACCCACATGAGGACTGGGCTTTTGGACATTTAACAGGATCGGGTGTCCTGTGCATCTACCTGTCTACTATCACATTCTAATTCTGAGCATTCCAGATGCCATCAGCAAGCAGTCCAACCAGCTAAACTGTCTGGAGTTCTCAGAATATGCTGATTTGATGGAGATTTTCAGTAAGAGTTCCACTTCATTATATCCTCATCAAGAATACAACTGTGTAACAGACCTCAATGGCACTGTGCATACCCAAGGGCAGGCTCTGTTTTTGGACCTGTAATGAAAGCCATGACAACCTACAGTCAGCATGGCCTCCAGCCAGCTTGTTTTTTTTTTTTTGTTTGTTTGTTTTGTTTTTTTGTTTTTTGTTTTTGTGAGAAAAGGGAACATGGAGTGAACCAGTTAATCAGACAAAGCATCAAAACACAGAGCTTAATCAAACCACATGGAAAATCTACATGGAGATTGACAGCCAAGGATCAGTAATAAACAGGAGGCAGTGTAGGTCAGCAACAGGAAATCAAACATGCAAAATTAACATGAGGAAAAAGGAATGTAAGCTTGTTAAATGTCTCTGGAGTGAGGGGTTGTAAATAGTTATACATATAGCGCATGACTCCATCAAACACAGAAATGAGTATGCACATGATATGGAAGCAGTGGCAGCTTCTGACAGATTTCTTAGGGGGGGAATTGGAGCAATGTATATACCTTTTTTAGTAGGTGCATTTTTGGTGACTTATGATTTTGTTTTTTTTTTCTTTTTGTTTATTATTTTTGTACAGTCTTTGAGCACCCTTTTAGGACACCTTCACACATAACATGATTGAAGCTGACTGTTGCACGAAGGAGGAACCGTATGCCACTCATGGAAAATCAGAGCCACCTCGAATGCCTCGTACAGCAGTCACCACAACCACTCGGGCACGGCACATGCACTCTACAATTGCGGGCCGCTCACAGCGGAAACACATTCGAATGGGTGGCAAGATGAGTTCGCACTGCCATCTGATGTGGTTGCAGCATTTGCACGGCATGTCGTACGCAGGTTGGACATATCGTCCTGCAACCGAGGAGCTGAACGAAATCATCAACCATGTTGCACTGTGGCCAATGGCATGATCAAAGCCGCCTCCACACCTGCGGCCAGATCTTGGCGAATCCGGGTGAATAGTCATTTCGACCCACTCTCAATCGTAGTCGGCCCAAAATCCAGGTGCCACCCACGAAACAAACAACAACATGACAGGATACTTAGAAAAGACGGGGCTATTCGCCGCACGAGAGTAAGAGTGCAGGCGACCACATTCAACCTGACTGTGTGAATGGCTCCTCATTTTCTAAGTGTCCCACGAGTGTGCCATTACCAAGCAACACAAATGTTATGCAAGTGCTCCACCACAGCAACAAGAGAGGAACCACTGTAGAGAATATATGTGGTGCCATTAACAACTGAACAACATTCCACGCAATGCACATATGTGGACGGGCTCTCATGATCTCATGATGCTGATAATTACATACCGACAAGATCACAAGGGGACCAGTTAGCCACGTCTGTGCATGCTAGCACGGTGTGAACTTTGTTATCAGCTGGCCAGCCAGGCTAATGAACATCCCACCATGAAAATTGTAGTCTACATAACGGACAGAAAGAGAGGAAAATAATATAAACATGTTTTCACTGTCAGCTAGAACTGACAATGCGTTAAATTAAAAACACAGAGGAACCAGCCAGGACAAATAAATAAATAAATACAACATAACTACATTCATAATTACATAACAAATACATAAGATAAATAATCACAGAACAAAGCAACGGACGAGCGTGCACGAACACATTGCTGCGGTATCATTCACACCCGTCTGAACATTTATCCCTCTGGATAGCAGGTGGAATTTTTTTTCCATTCCCCTTTTTTTTGGTGTGGTTTTTTAAGCCAGTTCCTTCTCTCTTTTGCCCAACTTTATGCTGTTTGTGAAGGAGCCATTAGTCTCGTCTTGTACACTGTTTTATGAATGAGCATCTAATTTTTTTATTTTTTCCTCACCATGCAATGATTGTAAATCCTGATTCTGTTTCAGGAATGGCTAAGGTGACACTTTCAGGAAGTAACATCATCAATTTCTTACATTGTATTGTGTAACTTATTCAACCAGCAACCTTGCCATTGTTTTGTCACCCTCATGTAGCAATACCACCATTAACACAACACAAGATGTTCCTTAAGCCATTGGACAGCTTTGTATTCCACAAACTTTTCTATGCCTGCTTACTCCAATTAAGGGTGACGGGGGGCTGGAGCATATCCCAACAGTCATAGGGCATGAGGCAACATTTATACTGGAATGGATACTAGTCTAACGCAGGGCACTTATAGACAGACAACACATACACACCTGCACGTACGGAAAGTTTCCAGTAATTAGTTAACCTAACCTGCATGCCTTGGATGTGGGAGGAACCTGGAAGACCTGGAGGGAACTCATACAAAACACAGGGCGAACACACGAACTTCACACAGAAAGGACCCAGGTGGGAAGCAAACCCAGGACCTTCTTGCTATGAAGCACAGTGCTAACGAAGAAGCCACTGTGCTGCCCCACTGTGGCTGTCCATTTAATTGTAAAAGTGTTATTGAATCAAATTAAAATCCTTGGGTCTGCAATGGTTTAAACTATGACATCAACATCTATTTGGTCAGCGATCAGAATGCCCTCAAATGCTCTCAAACCTTGGAACATGCATTTATCTATAAATCTGACATATTCAATATACAAAAACCACATTGAAGCCAAATGTTTTCATTAATAAGATCAATTACACTATACTCAAATGTTACTGATTTTAAATTGTTGATTGACTGTGTATTAAAGGATTATTCACCAAGCAAACAAGGTAAAATTTGTTTATTATATGGCTATTATATATATAAAAAAAACAAACTTACGGTGTCACACGAATATGCAAGCTGGCGACTAGGTCGTAGTCAGGCCAGTTCAACAAGTAAATTAGGCTTCGCAATAAAAAAATCTAAAATGATTTGCCTTAAACTCAAACTGAATGCAAACCTCTACAACTTCATATAATTAATAAAAAAATATAAAAGCCAAGATGATGGATTGAATAATTATTATAATTGGTATAATACCTGTAAATAATGAGTTTTATTGCTAGTTATTTTCAGACAAGTCAGGGGATGACTGCATTAACATTTCCAAGTCATGAATATGGACTTTATTTACATCAGTTATGAAGACATATAAACAGCATGGCTCTCTTTGGTAAATTTGTGTGGAGTAGACAGTTCTCAAAAACTGAGGTGACTGTGCAAGAAGGAAAAGAGTGAGGAAAGCCACCAAGACACCCAACAACCCTAGAAGAATTTATAGGCTTATGTGGCTGTGATTTGGAGAAATTGTGCATATTGCATGTTTTGCATTTTGTATCCCCATTTCTAAAGCTTCATGATGAAGTGGTATACAGGAGGGTTTTATTTAAAAAGAAGACCTGAAAGTTCAGCTACAACCTGGCAAATTGGTGAAAGAAAATCCTCCTCTATACCTCTAGTCCATGTCCCGTATGTCAAACTATATGTGTGACAGGTTTGGCTCTATTCTGCAACACAAATGTGTACTACCACTACTACTACTACTTTCTGCTATTCCTGCTGCTACTACTACTAGTTTCTGCTACCACTAAAGTGTTCAATAGCCTATATCACTCTCCCTATGTGTATGGTACCAAGTTGTCTCAATTCTTTAGCACAGAAGTGTCTGTCTCCTCTTTCTGCTACTACTACCTACTACTACCACGACTACTTAAGTGTTCAGTATCCTGTGTCACTCCCCATGTGACAAAGTATATGTGGGCCAGGATTTGTTCAATTCTGAGGTGCTGTTTGGACAGAAGAGGGACATATACACATACAGTTGTCTCTTATTATATATATTCCATAAGATTAATCTAAATCTCTCTCACACACACACACAAAAAAAAATTATAATACATAAATACTGAATCTCTGCAAAGCATGTTCATACCACACCACACTGAATACTTGCCACTGAATTACTGCTTCAGTGTGGTGTGCGTATGGAGGGTGATCAGCTTTTGCACTACAGACACACTATTGAAGCCCAGGTTGCTTTTCAAGATTCTAGATTTAAAGATTCAAACAACTTGATTGATCCCTAAAAGTGTAATTCATCATCACATTCCAATTACCTCAAAAAATACAGCAATTAATGCACAATTATTACTAGTTGAATGTAATAATGGCAACATCAGAATTAAAACAAAAGCACATATACATTTGATTTGTTTATGTACGCTAAACTTTGAAACACTCCGTCATCTGAATTGAGGCAATGAGTGTGTGGGGGCAGCAGCAGCATTTCTGCAGCACGGCCGAGCTCGGGGGGGAGTGGCAGAGGGAAGGTCGGTTGGGGAGGGGCGTGCGTCATGTGTGTAGATGAGTTCATATCAGTCTCTGTCCGTGTATGCATAGAGTCTGGAGTGGCCTTGATGACAACCGCAGACTGTAGGGTAGGACAAAATGAAGAGGGAGCCAGATGCTTCACCAAGGCCACTGAAATCCTTCTGGAGGAAAACAAATGGGGCATTTTGGCCTTCAGTAGCTGATAAGGCTGCCATGTTTGGTTTAGGCAGAGCAGCACAGAGTTCCAATGTGGCCTCTCTTTAACCATCCAGATCCAGTTGTGAATATTCAATAGTCTCCAACATCAATTCCTTTGCAAGGCAGACATTTGCTCTGAGATTATTTCCAATTTGCATTTAAATTCAAGAGTTAATGCAGTCTGTATCGCCTTGCCCACCTCATTAATCATGATGGACAGGTGTGGGGTTGAGGCTTTGGTAGCAGCCGTTTTGCCAATTTTCCAGTAGGCCAGGGCAGCACATAATCCAAGCAGCAAAAACCCTCCTGCCATAAAGGCAAATAAGAATAAATCCTCAATGTCTTCCATGGAGAGTGGTGCCAAGTACGCAACGCGCCACTTCTCTCAGGTGTTGAGAACATAGCCTGCAGGATAGGTTCCATATGGACATGCAAGGTCCCCCAGCCCTGATTTCCTTGTTGAAAAGATGGTGTCAATAGCGTTGAGAGACCAGCTGATCAAGTCCATGGTTATTCCAAATATAGTTTGACGAATACATTCTCGTGAAGTTGGGGCAGAGATAGAGAAACACAGAAAGAGAGGAGAGAGGAGGATATGTGACCATCCTCGCTAGAGTCCCAGCCAGACCAGTTTTGGCTGCAGCCTTCAGCCTGTCTCTGTTGTTGGGTCTGCTGTGTGATGTTTTCCTCTTGACAAGACCCCATATACTCTATGGAGTGTTGTCTATGGAGCCAATCATATGGCTCAGATCAGTGACAAAACCCCACTCACGTAAAAAAAAGTGTTCACACGTAGATATTAACTGCGCGCACAAATAATCACTCCACGCACACAATTTATCAATCCGACCTAAAAGGAGATAATCTAAACTCACATACATCAATTCTGGAATATTAACTGTAATGACTTTGGTATTAATAATATAATTTTATGAAGCAAACAACATACACAAATGTTTTTTTTGTTGTTGTTGTTGTTTTGTTTTTTCAAGACAAAGCCAAGCATTACTCATTGGAAAAATGAATTTAAACTTAACTATATGTCTCTATCATTGATTAATCCAATAATGTTTTAAAAGTAGTTTCTTTTATAGACATGTTTGATTTGTAAATGTCTGGTTGCCCTATATTTTCTTTTATTTTATTATTTGTAAAAAAATATTCAATAAGCCCCTTATGTTCTTGTATTTGTATTTGCATGTATACAGCTATGTCAGGATTTTGTACAGGACCTGTTTTGTTTGGATTTGATTCATAAATAAATAAATTTTATTTATTTATTTATTTTTAAAGGAGATGCCGTTGTCTCCTTCAGGGAGGTGGTGGCATCATGGTTTGCATGTGATTTTAGAGGGTTTAATTTGTCATCTGATGGTTAATAATCACATTATTCCCTTTGATCGGTCTGCAGACACGCCGGTGTCAGGAGGTGAGCCATAATCCCACCACCATAGTGCCATAAGTTTCAAGCGAGCGAGCAGGAATTCTCTGCGCACGAGCAGAAATAAACTTCGCGCAAGCAGAAATCAAGTTCGAGTGGGCAGGGGGAGCACTGGTCCTCGCGTGCAGCACTTTTGCGCGAGTGCAGAGGTAATTTGCACACGCAAAGTGATAATTTGCATGCACGGAGTGATTATTTGTGCATGCGAAGTTAATATCTACATGTGAACACATTTTTTACACAAGTGGGGTTTTGTCACTAATCTTACGCCATACAATGTGCAGCCACTGGCCATGTGGAACAGAAAATTAGCATCTCTATTAAGCTTGTTAAAAGACATACTGTAATCATGAAGTGCTCTAAAATCTCCTGGTAGATGGCTGTGTTGAGTTTCCTTACTGGTTTATCATCGTCCATAAATGTAAACAGGTAACACTGAATGGGGCTGTTGATTACCTCCACCAAGGAGGTTATGTTTTCGGTCGTGTCCGTTTGTTTGTTGGTTGGCTGGTTTGTTGGTTTGTTAGCAGGATTACTCAAAAAATCCTCAACGGATTTCCATTAAATTTTTTACCAGGGGTGTATCTTGGCCTAACTTAGAAGTCATTAAATTTTGGTAATGATCCAGAACACAATCCGAATCAAGTATTTTTTTTAAGAATTCTTTATCATTGCAGGATAGGGCCAGTTTCAACATTTTTGCATCTAACTTCATGAAGACGGGTCACAAAGGCTGAACAAAAATTAAGTTACGACAACAATAGTTTAGTGTTTGTTTCTCCTCACTGAATAAACTTATTAGAAAATTAAAAAAAAAAAACGTGTAGTTCATGCAGTTTTTCTTTATAAATGCATTTGCTGAAGATCTAAGGGTTTAAACACTGAATCTGAAACATGACGGTAGATGCGTGAAATGACGTGAAATAAGTCTCTTTGCCAAAGGGTATTCCATGTGACGTCAGTGACCCTATGACCTTGGCGGAGGTTTGCGCTCTCCGAGTGCTTCGAGTTAATTCTGCCCCTCCCTGAGCCTGGTTCTGCTGGAGGTTTCTTCCTGTTAAAAGGGAGTTTTTCCTTCCCACTGTAGCCAAGTGCTTGCTCACAGGGGGTCGTTTTGACCGTTGGGGTTTTACATAATTATTGTATGGCCTTGCCTTACAATATAAAGTGCCTTGGGGCAACTGTTTGTTGTGATTTGGCGCTATATAAAAAAATTGATTGATTGATTGATTGATTGGTTGGACATATTGTCAAACTGTGTTTTAATTGTAACTATGATGGAGTACTTGCAATTTAGCTCAGTTCTGGGAGCAGGTGGTGGTGTAGCACATCACCATATCCACCACACTATGGAACTATCTTGTGTGATGGCAACCACATAGGCACCAAGTCCTTCCCTACCTTCCAAAATTATCTGCCACAGCCAGGAGACATGTTGACATTCTCTTGATGTTTTTTTTTTTTTTTCCAGTTGTCAGGGTCCAGAACACTGGGACATCTAGAGTTGGTGCTGGATAATCCACCAGAAAGCTCACCACATAGCTCAAAAGTCAGAGCTGAAGATTTCTTCACATTGCAACATCTGAGTCTCCCTATGTCACCTCTCATCTGACATAAGTCATTCCAATGGTATGAAAGGAACTTTAACGAGACCTCGTACCACTGATAATGAGTTCTTGGCTTCCATAAAAGTTGACGTCAGGAAGCACAAGAGATGTTCCTGTGGATACCAATCTCCATAATTTTAAAGTATAAGGTTTTGCCAGTGATGTGCCTGTCATAACTAGTATGATTTATAACCATTTATGCATATTTTAACTTGTAAACATTAAAAAAAAAGCAGATAGGTTACATTTCCTATTGGCCTCTGTCAAAATAGTCCTCAATCTTGAAGTCTAATTTATCTATTTTTATTTAATTAATTTTATCCTCAATACTGGTTCAAAGTGATGACATTTACAATATTAGTGAAAAACTTTGGATAACAGCAATAGAATTGCTGACTAATTGTGCATGGCCCATAGGCTTCAACAGTTCTGGACCACTCAGAGTTATGTTCTTAAAAAACACAAAAGTCACACACAGACCTCAAAATACTGAAAGCTTGTCAATGCAGCAAATTGTCTTAATTGTTCATATGAGCCAATTACAAACACCCATTTGTATGAGTGATTCTTGCATGAGGCCCATTGTCAGTAAACATTTTCTTGCTGCACCCCATAATCCTACTTCACATTAAATCCATGCAGGAACCACAGGAGCCAGAAAACATCCATGATCAAAGTTAGAATCCACTGATCCCATTCTGTAAAGCACTCATATTATCTGCATTATGTAAAAAAGTGACAAATTCTGCCTAAAATTTGCATTACATCATGGATTAGATTTTTTATGCATTCTTTGGTTTACTTGTAGACTCTGCATTGTGTTGTTATGACTCTGCCCATTTGCTCCCCTCGGGACGTGAACTCACGATCTCCGGCATGGAAGTCGGACTCTTTAACCAGAAGGCTAAAACTCAGGACTCTGGCCTTGTGACCAGAGAATTATTTTGAGCTGTTGGGATTGGGGTTTACTAACTACATATGCACTGTCTACCTGCTGGCCTCGTTACATAAACTCAATTAAAATGAGTGAATGGAATGCACTGGGAATACATCACCGATACGTCAATGCCCCAAAACTTTAAATGTACTTAAAGGAACTGAGTTGTTATGACAACAATTCATTTTTGAGTTAGTTTAATTAATGGAAATGAGTGACTATAACTTTTTCAAAGTTTGAGTTACATTAACGTAATTATTGTATTAAAATGGAGTGTTCAGTTTAACAGTGTGGGGTACAGTAAAGTGCAGCTTGCACTTGCAGTTTACAACTCAACCATAACAGTATTCCTGACTGAGCAACATCTGGTTGCATACTGATGTATTCCTTGCATCTTTAAACAGAGTGAGCTTTTGATCTTGTCTTCATCTGATACCACGTGCCCAATAATGGGATCCCAGTTTGACTGAGATACTGAGGATACAGATTTACAAAAAAGAAATTCTTCTGAGCCTGTTGAGTTTTTATCAAACTTTGTACCCCACCTAAGAACAATTAATATTCACATCATCCATGCATTGCTGTTGCTTTTGAAGACCCCCGAGCAATAAAAACTGACATGCCTTTCATTACATATTATGGCAGATGAGGCAGCCAATTGTTGTTTTAATCTCTGGAGTAAAAAAAAAAAAAAAGTTTTGGTGGTGTTAGAATGGGAGGCAGAGCCTTCAGCTTTCAGGCTCCTCTCCTCTGGGACCAGCTCCCATTTCAGATCAGGGAGACAGACACCCTCTCTACTTTTAAGATTAAGCTTCAAACTTTCCTTTTTGCTAAAGCTTATAGTTAGGGCTGGATCAGGTGACCCTGAACCATCCCTTAGTTATGCTGCTATAGACTTAGACTGCTGGGGGGTTCCCATGATGCGCTGAGTGTTTCTTTCTCTTTTTGCTCTGTATGCACCACTCTGCATTTAATCATTAGTGATTGATCTCTGCTGTCTTCCACAGCATGTCTTTTTCCTGATTCTATCCCCTCAGCCCCAACCAGTCCCAGCAGAAGACTGCCCCTCCCTAAGCCTGGTTCTGCTGGAGGTTTCTTCCTGTTAAAAGGGAGTTTTTCCTTCCCACTGTCACCAAGTGCTTGCTCATAGGGGGTCGTTTTGAACGTTGGGGTTTTTCTGTAGTTATTGTATGGCTTTTGCTTTGCAATATAAAGCGCCTTGGGGCAGCTGTTGTTGTGATATGGCGCTATATAAATAAAATTGCTTTGATTTGATACGTGAATCCCTGTTACAGTATGGTACCACTGGAGACAATGATTGGACCCTAGGATGCAGGCCGCTGGACAAAAAGGTTATGTGCAAACAAAGTGTTTAATCCACAGGTGACAATGAAAAATACAAATGTGAGCAACAATCCCAGATAATCAAGAACTAAAAACAACACAGTCAGAGTGCAAGTAAAATAAGGAGGTAACAAAAACAACTGACCAAAACAACGAGGTGCATACTAACCTGACAAATGGGTGCAGATGGATGGGACCAGGAAAATGCGGCTAGTGACAGATAACATGGGGAGAATGTACAACTGGCTGGCAACTGGCTGGCTAACAGAAAGGTGTGGCTTTAAATAACAAACTGAGCTAATGAGTGACAGGTTTGTAAGTATTCAGGGGAATGAAAAGACACACTGGGACTAAATTAACACACAGTGACATAACATAGGACATCTCAGGGAAACAATAAAACAACAAAACAATGATCACAGGTCCACATAGGAAGTAACAAAATGCCAGATGATCAACATGTAATTTAAGTGAAGTAAACATGGAAGCACACCCGAGTGACAGACTTGACATGGGCCGAATAAACGGTTTTCACGGTATACCGCGGTATGAAAAAGCCATTTTTCTCTTGATGCGGAGAAAGCCTTTGACCGTGGGGTGGAGTGGAATTTTTATTTCTTAAACTCCAGAGATTCGGCTTTGGAGATCGCTTCATTTCATGGATAAAGTTGCTCTATTCTAAACCCAGTTCGCAACAGTGATAAACAACGGACAACAATCTCAGTATTTTTCTCTGGGCAGAGGCACACGTCAGGGATGCCCCCTGTCCCCACTCTGTTTTGCAGTTGTTACTGAACCACTCGCCATAGCCCTAAGGCAGTCTGATGCCTTTAAGGGCATAGAACGTGGTGGGTCATACCATAAGCTGTCTTATATGCAGACAACTTGCTGTTTTGTGTATCCAAATTTTTCTCTTCCCTTATTATTAGCTTGCTTTTTCCACTGAAACAGAATGATGCTTCATGCTCCTTGATGGATTTCCATTTAAATATCTCAAGGTTCTTTTAAATATTTAGGAGTGGAAGTCACACGTAATCTGCCAACTCTTTTTACCAATAATTTTACTATCCTTTTAGAGAAATGTAAATCTGATTCTGATCGATGGAAAGACCTTCCCCTATCAATTGGCAGCACGATTCTCTGCGTGTTTGTTTGTCTCTGTGCTGACTGATTGTTAATTGTGATACTCTTGATCTGTTCTTAAATTTTACACAAAGCTGTGATTTAAGCTGTTCTCACAAAACAACATGCTTAGATTTGGGACTATATAAACATAATTAGGGCAAGTTCGAAGGTTTGGGACTATCACATGCCGTTGTAGCTGAGCTCTGTGTACTTTGATCATGCACACATCTTTCAATAAGTTGACCTGACTGACTTGCTAAACTCTGGACTGCCTGTGAACCGAGACCTTCTTTGATGGCTTCGCTTTCCCTGGAAGATCTGGAAGAATTGGATTACCTTCCCTGGATTTACCGGTGTGGATCATTCTCTCTGGATGGATCATGGGGCTGCGCACCTGATGGAGCCGGTCTGTGGACGGTGCTTCTGATGGCCTAATCTCCTCACCGAAGTGCTTTCTTCTGTTTTTTAATGGTCTCTAAATTTCTTGTGTTATTTTGTTCAGGTTAATCCTGAGTTAATCCAATTTATCCACAGCACTGCTGCACACCGGCCTCTCTTTCTGTTTACGTGAACCGTCACTCATCACTGTCACCTGACTTGAGTGAAAATTCCTGGACTGGATTACTTTGGAGCTGACCTGGGTTCAGTTTTGAGCTCGTTTTTGCTGCCTCCTTTCTCGGTGTGGTACGGACTTATTCCCATTTGAAATGGAGATGGGGATGAATCGTCTGCTGCTGTTCTCGCTTCTCGTCACCCTCTGTTTATTGATTTTATGCAGTTCTGGCGCTGGCTCCCACGGGAATGAAAAATCCTGTCCGGTGCTTCCTGCATGGATGCAGTTTACAGGGGGATGATCGCACCTGGTAGTACGGACTCAATACAGAGTGTTAGAACTGGCATCACTCCCCTCTTCTTTACTGCTTCGTTGGATCTGTTCCGTCTGACTTGTGTCATGTGTCTTCAAGCTAACTTTAATGTTAGTCCAAATGTTTTCCATGACTTTATCTTTGAAGTAAAAAAATTCACATGACAAGTTTAAGAGTAATCCTCTCATGCTAAGGTGTTTTGTTGCTTTATTATTGTTGATTTCTGGGAATATCCAGCCCAACCCAGGTCCAGAGTCTGCAACAACTTTTGACACCACAATTTTAAATTATGATCTGGTCTTGGTTTGTTCATTTGAATGTTCGTAGCCTGATTGCTAAAATGGACATGGTTCGCTTATGGGCACATTCATCTGATGCAGATGTCATTGTCTTATAAGAAACTTGGCTCAGCAAGTCCATTTCTGACAATGATATCCATATTGATGGTTATAACGTGTATAGGACTGACCGGTGAATGTACTACTTTCTAAGGTAGTAAGCAACAGTTCATGTTTTTAGCACTGGATCTTGAGGTTTCTAAATCTCTACATATAACTGTTATTGGATGTTATAGGACACCATTAGCTGAAAGCATTACCCTCTTTAATGCAGCTTCTAGCTGACTTGAATTTTAATGAACTAGTAATCTTGGGTGATCTAAATTGGAACTGGTTGCAACCAGTATCTGATGACTGTAAATCATACTGTGATTGTTAAAACTTGTTTCAGATTGTTGAAGGTGTTACAAGACCCAATATGAAAGCTCCTGATAAATCATCTTTAATTGATCTTATAATAACAAACTTCCCACATAATATTCTACACCTTCCTGTATTTGCAAATGACATCAGTGACCACTGTGTCGTAGCAACTGTTAGACATACAAAAATGTCAAAAACCAAATCTTCCATCATTGTCAAGTGTGATATGAAGCACTTCTCAGAACAAGGGTTCCTTCACAATCTGTTTCATTTTGACTGGGAAAAAAAATCGGTCGTATTGCTGATGTGGAAAATGCCTGGATATTCTTTTATGATGGATTTACTGACATTGTTAATAAGCATGCTCCCCTCAGATGTTTTAGAGTCAAAGGAAGGAACAATCCCTGGTTCACCTCTCACCTAACAGATCTGCTTCATGAGTGAAACCTTGCTTGAGCAAAAGCCAGAAAAACTCAGCAATACTGATTGGCTGCAGTTCAGCTTCGAAACTCCTGTACTGTAGCCATCAGGAAAGCCAAAGCTGATCATTTCCTCACCCAGTCCTCTAAAAATCAAAACAACCCTTCTAAATTTTGGAAAACTATCAAATCTTTGGATATGAACAATACTGCTGCTGAGTTGCCATCTTGAATTGTGAAGGTTTCAATCCAAATTACTGATAAGGCTGAAAGTTTGAATTGTTTTAATGAGCACTTCATAGCCTCTGGTTCCTTATTTGAATCTGTTAATAGTACTCATAATTGTCCTGCCACATCCTGGTCATATGATCATCCCTTGTATGTGCTGTTTTTTTTTATTTCACTCCTTTCTCTGTTTCCGAGGTGCATAAAGCCCTGACCCTTTTAAAGATTTCTAAATCAGCTGGTCCTGACAAATTACAGCCTTACTTTTTAAACCTAGCAGCTGATTTTGTTGCTGCTCCTTTAACATATATTTATATATATTTTGTTTCTTGCAACCAATGAACTCCCCAGTGTATGGAAATCTGCTTATGTTCTCCCCCTGTTCAAAGGGGGTGACCCCTTAATATTGAATAACTATTGTCCCATTTCTAAACTGTCTGTTCTAGCTAAGGTGCAAGAACAACTCATTAGTAATCAACTGAAAGAATTTCTTAATGACAATAATATTTTATCTGTCCATCAGTCAGGTTTTAGGAAATCACATACTATAACTACTGCAGCTTTAAAAGTACTTAACGACTTAACTGACTTTCTTGACAGTAAGCACCACTGTGCAGCTCTTTTCATCGATTTATCCAAAGCCTTCGACACAGTTGATCACACATTGCTATTACAAAGACTTCTCAGAGTTGGACTCTCTCCACAATCTGTCAGCTGTCTTTCACATAGGTCTCAGTGTGTACAATCAAACGGGCTCACTTCCAGTTGGCTAGAATTACTAAGGGTGTTCCACAGGGATTGGTCCTCAGACTATTCTTCTTTATTCTATATATAAACAATGTTACAGACAATGTTTCTGGTGCTAAATTTCATTTTTACACAGATGATACCGTGTTATACACCTCAGCGTCCACATTAGACTTGGCTCTATCCTAGCTGCAGACTGCTTTAATATTGTCCAGTCAAATTTTAATGACTTTAAACTTGTCTTAAATGCAGCCAAAACCAAATGCATGTTGTTTTCAAACTCCAAATCTAAATCACAGAATTTACCAGTAATCACCTCTTCTCACGGAGTACAAATTGAACAAGTGTCTCAGTACAGATATGTGGGATTTTAGTTGATGACAGTCTAAAGATCAGTGTGATTCATGGGTATCTATGGAGTATGCCACTAGTCAGTTACATTTAGGTATGTGCTACTTTAGCTCACCCAGTTATACAAACCAATATATCAGTCACTCAAATTATCAAGATATGGACACAATTTAGGAGGCATTTTGGCTTACAAAATGTTTCTATATATGCCCCTATCTGGGGACCACCATGGATGCATCTTTTCAATTTTGGTACAAGTACACCAAGGGTATCAAATTTCTGATTAATCTGTATTCAGAGGGACAATTTTTCTCATTTTCTGAAGTAATCGAGACATTTGACCTCCCAAAGTCAATTTTTTCAAATATTTGCAAATTAAGAACTTTATCCAAAAAACCTTTTCATTTCCAAACAAACCTAATAACTATACCGTAGGTGATGTTTTTCACTGTCACCATTAAAACAGAGATTAATTTAAACTATTACAGGTTAATAAATGATATTAGATCCACCTCACTTGACGTACTTCATCGGCAATGGGAAACTGACTTGGGCTTGACGATTAGTGAGGAAACATGGGAGGCAGTTCTTAAGCATATATCAGGATCTTCACTCTGTGCACACCATGGTCTGATACAGTTGAAAGTGGTCTTAAAAGTTCATCTCACCAGTGCTAAATTGGCAGATATATCCTGATGCAGACCCCTCTTGTCCTCGCTGTAAGGGTCAACCAGCAGATCATACACATATATTCTGGTCCTGTCCAGCACTCTCCATGATTTGGTCAAACATTTTTGAGGCATATTCAAAAATTTTGGGGAAAAAGATTTGCCCTAATCCCTATTAGTGCTATATTTGGAGTTATTCCATCTACCTGCCATGTACCACTTCATGCACGTGATGTGACTGCTTTCACGACTCTCATTGCGAGAAGATGCATCCTGTTTGATTGGAACACAATCACCACCTAGTTTTACAAGATGGATTAGAGAGACAATGTATTTTTTTAAACTAGAAAAATAAGGTTTACTTTAAAGAGTTCGAGACAGAAATTCTTTGAGGTTTGGACTCCATTTTTGAACTATTTTGGAGAACTACAAATACCTATTGATGACTGATTACTGACTGATTACTAATCCCCCTTCTTTTTTTCCTTCCTCTGTTCTGTTTTAGCATTTGTTTTTGTCATGATTATCACTGATGTTATTACTGCTCGTATTATTATTTTTATTATTATTATTATCATTTTATATTTGGTGAACTGTATAATTTCAAATTATATTTTTCAAAGTGATACCTTGGGTGGGTGGGTGGATTTGGGGATATAATTGTTTCGCTTGAGTGAAAATTTATAAGCTTTGCTCTGCTTATCTAATGTATGTACACTTTCATTGGCATAAAAAAAACGGTTGTGCATCTACGAGAACATCACCCATCATTATATGCTAAATTCAAGATAAGCTAAAGTTTCTTAAACTAAACTAGTATTTTACACTATGTTCTATTTGACAGCTACTCTCCTACTTTGCTCCATGGTGATTCTGATTTTGCTTTTAGCTCAGGCTTGAACCCTTAACCAATTTATATAAAAAAAAAACTTCAGGTAAATAACATTAAGTTGGCTTTTATTAAAAATGATTAATAAAATGTCTACTTATTTACACATTTAGTGTGTAATAAGTATCTTGCAGTACTTGACACTAACTGTATGTACACAATTCAATTTGAAGACAATTCAATACAAAAATCAAATTTTGTCACACATAGTATTGCTTTATTTATTTTAATGCTACAACTAAGTTAAGCATGTATATATTTGTCTGGCAAATTTAGCTAAAATTCACATTTATGTTCTATTTTTTTTTTTTTAGGATGGCAGTGGCCCTGGCAGCACCAGGGCATCCATCTCAAAAGCTGAAGGTCATCTCACAATTGACAAATCATTTGAGAAACAAATGGATGCACCAACATCAAGGCTTGCTAAAAACCTGGACACTGCTGTGGCATACTTCATTGCTAAAGACATGATGCCCTTTCAAGCTGTAGAGAAACCTGGATTTCTAAAAATTGATGAAGACAGCTGTGCCACAATATAAAGTGTCATCAAGGAAAACTTCTCAAATAAGGAAATCCGCAAGATGTACTCAGAGGTGAAGGATCACGTACAGAACAGTGGCTACAGGGGTGTGGTTTTCTGCAACAACTGATTAGTGGACTAGCAATGGTGGTAGCAGAGAACCATACATAAGCTTCACTGTGCATTTCCTCTCTCCTGAGTGGGAACTGAAGTCCTTCTGTCTATAACTTTGTTTTTCCCAAGATAGTCCATGGGCCAAGCAGGTTTTCAGTACCACTTAAGGGGAAAAAACAACACTTAGAATCCAGCCTCGGTGTATCATGGCCAACACAAAATGTATGATAGCCATCCAGGGTGGTAGCTGTAGCCAGGTAAGGGTCAATGAAGAATTACACAGAGGTCAACCTTTAAAAATGCTCCAATCATGTTGAAAACTATATCACATTACTTGTCTGATCTTAACAATTCCAAAAATCTATAGTTTGGACTATCTATGATGGAATGTTCTGGAGTTATGGGGTCAAAACAGCAAAAATGGTGACCAAAGGTCAATTTCAGTTTGTACAGGGATCAAATATTAAAGTTTCTCCAATTTCAGTAAAACGTTATGCCAATTATTGTTTGGGTTAATAGGGTTCTAAAAAGGAACAGTTTGCATCATCTGTCATGCTTAGTTATCATGTTACAGGGTAACATATGTCACATGTCATGGAATTCAATGGATGTTGACCTTGTTGACCTTTACTTTGGAGACAAGCATTCAACACAGTTCAAAACTATTCCATTTATTGAATCTTTTATTTCAATCAATAATTTGTGTAGGCCATGGTACATTGAGGTTGGATTATAAGTGTCATTTCGTCCCCTTAAGTGGTACAGATTAGGTCAAAATTCATGACTGGCTCATGGATTAAGAGGACCACACAGCTGAACACACTGTGGTGAAGTTTTCTTGAAAACATGTGCAGGAAGTGGACATCACAATTGACAGATTGTCGACCATCACAACAGACAATGCAGCTAATATGAAAAGAGCATTTCATGACCAACCCTCTGTGTGGCTTGGGTGTTTTGGCCACAACCCTAATTTAGTTCATAGTCAAAGTATTAAAATTCAAAAAGTTGACTCAGCTGTACGAGCGTGCAGGCATCTTGTACAAGGTTTCTCTCGCAGCTGGAAAAAATAAAATGAGAACTGAAGAAGCAGCAAGCAATCCTCAACTTGCCCGAAAAGTCACTTATACATGATGTTGTGACAAGATGGGGGGCCACTTTCAAAATGACAGAGAGATTTCTAGAACAGCAACAAGCATGCTGTGCAGTTCTTGAAGCAGACAGGACCTTATGGCATTTAATGGCAAAAGACAGTGATGTGAAAACTTTGGAGAGGGTCTGCCAACACCTTGGGCCTCTCAATGACTTCACAGATGTACTTGGCTCTAAAACAAACCTCTCTCTCATCTTTAAAGCCTATTATGGAACACATCAGCAGCCTACTGAATGTGAATGATGAAGATGATGCCCTAACAAACAAATGAAAATGATAATGAACGATAATCTGCGGCAACGTTACTCTTGTGAGAGAGTCAAGAAGGTAATTGACATTTCTTGCTTCACTGATCCCCGTTTCAAGAACAACTTTAGTCAAAACAAGGATGATGTAATTTGGTCTGCTGAAGAGGAGGCTGTGAAACTGGCAGGTCCCACAACCTCTCTGGCTCTGCCACCTCAAATGCACTTGAAGCCGCTGTCGCTGAAGAACAAGGAACCAGCTCTTCCAACACCTCTGCCGCCACAGGGATGAAAGACAGATCTCTATCTTCCTTGCTGAAAAAAAAAAAAATCACATCAGCAAAGCATCAAAGTGTCAATGGCAACACTAATGATGTGTCTCCAAGAGAAAGAGTGAAAATGGAGATTAAGCAGTATTTATCATGCGCTCCAGTACCCTCTGATGTTGACCTGCTGGTATGGTGGAAGACACATATTTAAGACCTGCCTCTCCTCAGCAATGTAGCAAGAAAATATCTCTCCATCCCAGCCGCCAGTGTGCCCTCAGAGAGGGTGTTCGGTTCCAGTGGACACATCATCTCACCTCACTGCTCAAAGCTTGATCCTGGGAAAGTGAACATGCTCACAGCTCACATTCCTGCATCATAACTTGGCTTGAGAGAAATAAATAGTTATCACAATGAGAAAGTCTCTAAAATGTTGAAAATGTATTTTAAGCCCCTGCCTACATTTAGTTTATTTTAATTTGTGAGTTACCGAGTAGCAGGTTCAGGCAGCTAAAGTTAAAGTAATGGTTTTAGTTTGTTTGTTGTTATGATGAATGGCTGAGTTGAAGCTTTTGTGACAGTGTTGCTCTCTGAGAGTTGTGGAAAATGTTTTAATCTCATCTCTCTGAATGATTTGCACGTTACAAATGTCTTAAACTCAATATTCAGACTGAACAACTTTTACTTTAAAGGCACTATACCTTTTTCTGTGTCCTAAATACATTTTTTCTATCATCAGTACATTTTAAAATCTGACATTTCGCATTTGTGATAAAGTTGTTTAAAATGTTTTTTTTGTTGTTGTTTTTTTTTTTTTTATCAATTGCAAAATAGCAGTTCTTGTTTATTATATTATTGTGACAGTGTTGCTCTCTGAGAGTTGTGGAAAATGTTTTAATCTCATCTCTCTGAATGATTTGCATTTAAATGTCTTAAACTCAATATTCAGACTGAACAACTTTTACTTTAAAGGCACTATACCTTTTTCTGTGTCCTAAATACATTTTTTCTATCATCAGTACATTTTAAAATCTGACATTTCGCATTTGTGATAAAAGTTGTTTAAAATGTTTTTTTTTTTTTTTTTTTTTTTATCAATTGCAAAATAGCGGTTCTTGTTTATTATATTATTGTGACAGTGTTGCTCTCTGAGAGTTGTGGAAAATGTTTTAATCTCATCTCTCTGAATGATTTGCACGTTACAAATGTCTTAAACTCAATATTCAGACTGAACAACTTTTACTTTAAAGGCACTATACCTTTTTCTGTGTCCTAAATACATTTTTTCTATCATCAGTACATTTTAAAATCTGACATTTCGCATTTGTGATAAAAAGTTGTTTAAAATGTTTTTTTGTTGTTTTTTTTTTTATCAATTGCAAAATAGCGGTTCTTGTTTATTATATTATTGTGACAGTGTTGCTCTCTGAGAGTTGTGGAAAATGTTTTAATCTCATCTGTTGGGTATTTTCTCCTCCAAACATTCTTAAAACCTTTGATAAGACAAACAGAGTCAAGAAACACCAGTGAGACAGAAAGTCAAATTAATCACGCGTGGAGTGCAGTCCAGGCTGTACACCAAGGCTACACTAAAGTCTGGCCTGTGCTCCCGCTCTTTTTATTAGAGAAGCCCTCATTACATCATAAAACTTGTCCTAAGGGGGGGGGGGACAACGCGAGACAAGTTTCTTCCCGTAACATAAACACATACGTCAATAAGCGCAGCTGTAAGGACAAACAGTTTCTTTCTTTTACTCTTATCGTCGGAGGTCAGCACATCTCGTTCGTCTGTTGCAGTTATCAGCTGTTGTGCATCTGCCTGGAGTGTCCTGGTCTTCACACTAAGCATCACGTCACAACAGTCAAAACAACCTTCAGTTCTTTTACTCCCAGTTCAGCCTGACCCCGTCATGCTTCACTCCCAGTCGTTAGCGGCTACGAAAACAAGTTGTATAATAATAATAATAAGTACATCCAGCTCTTCATTCCCAGTTCAGATTGACCCCAGCATGCTAAAACAAGGTTGAATAACACGTACATTCTCGGGTCAGGTGCAAACAGCACAACACCGTTTTCATAAGAAAGAAGACGAAGGTACAAATGTTTAACAGTGATAACATATATAATATATAAAATCCTTAACATTTCCCACCTGTTTATCGCCTGTTAAACATATAGTAGGCATCACCCAGCTTAGTTAGTTAGTTTATTAACTTAGTTTATTCTGTCACGTTTTTATTAATTGAACACCACCAACAGATGGAAGATTCGAATCCAGCTGCTATTTGATCAACCAGTTTATACTCGTCAGGCACTCCTCTGGGGACTCCTATTGTGTTTTTCCTACTCCTTTCCAATCTCTTTTTACTCTATGTCTGGCTATGCCTTTCTGCCAATCCTCAGGAATAAGAGAGGCTGCATATGTCGTAACGTCTTCAGGGGTCATGGGTAACAATAATGATATTAATGCACAATAACCTGACACATTTCGTGGCAGTCTGTCAAAGATTCTGTTATCACCACACCACCATACATCACTTCGGCTGACTGGTATAAATGAACCGTTTTTCTGTATTATTCGACTACACCACTTGTCTTATTACTTTTTCAGCTAAAGCTTCATAGGCTAAGAGTGTGTTAACTCATCACGTCAACAGTTCAAGCTTGAACTGGAGTTGTGAGCTTTTCAATATCATCATAATTCTCAGTACAGTCATTATAGTTTTCTCCACTAAGGTCTGACTGTTTCAATGCTTGATATTTTGGCATAGTTTGTTGGAAGGCCAGATTACACTGTACAAATGTATTTGACACCATTTTGCCAACCATTGTTTTGATATAAGGGATCACACAACACATGCAAAGTCCAATCAGAATTAGGACTATAATAACTGGCGTCACCATTTTCAATAGTAACTGCCAACATGGTCCTGAAGTCAACCAGGACCAGGGATTCCACCGGTTCACGGCTAGGGTGTCTTTATGCATTGCATCACGAAGTTTATTCAGCTCTTCCAATGCGTCCTGCATATCCACTGAATGAATGGAGTCTGGGATGAAAGTACAGCATGTTGTTCAGCAGAACACAAACTCCTCCCTGTGAACCAGTAAGCAAGTCTAAAACCATGCGATTTTGCATCACCATGGTACGTAAAGCATCTATTTCAGTGTTTTGAGCTGCTACTATTTTTTTAGTTACATTCATGAACAGACCCAATCGATAATTCAGAGTTTCAATCATTAATGAATTTTTTCCACTCCTATCCAGGGGAACAATGAATGTGCTATTTTATCTCCTACAGACCACAATTTTTTGGTCCTTTAGTACATCCGAGCCCCACATGTGATCATGTGGTAACACATCTGGGTATATCAATCTCCTCCGTCTGGTGCTGCCATTCTTCTCTGTGGAGGTCCTACCACATATGTATGGTCAGTCACCTGGGTAGGTGCACACACACCACCCCAATTTGGTGGGAGACTCATGTACAGTCTGGAACCACAAAGCCAATAGATGTCATCATACACCGGAGTACCATTTACAGGTGGTAGCAAAAACTTACTAACATAAGCACATGATTCATCCGTTCCCCATGGACAGGAGCCTGTATAATTACATCCCCGTCCAATGTGATGAAGATAAGTACCATCCACATATTATGTTTTGGCTAGGCTTAAATTATTTGATAAAACATACGTTTGGGTACACAGACGTTTCTTAATTTTACCTACAGTTTTATTCCCTGTCCCGTAAAAGCAATTTGGGAATGGCCGTTGTGATGACAATTTAACGTGATGATATTTTTGCGTTTCCCTTCAGTCTAGTCAATGGAGCAGCACTTGGGCACGCTTGTACGTCCTCTGTTGAAATCCCTATCATATAAGTGGTTGCACTGAGGCAAGTGGTGTTAGAACTGCCCCCGAAATACAGTTTGATTATGCATCCGTATGATAAGACATTCTGTCACCCTAGCAGGGTACGGTTTAGCCGTCAGAGCTGGGTGTGTTGAGGATATAGGTATTTGCGAACAAACATAACAATTAGTAACGTAATTCCATAGCCAATAAATGAACATATCTGTACCACATATTAGTATGGTATATATGAGGGTCCATCTGTCTCATTCACATGAATAAACCTCTTCTGACGTTGCTTGCGTTGTTCTCTGGCTCGGTCCACAGTGAGCTGCAATTCTTGGGTCAACCACCAGGCCAGGAATCCGAGGAGCACGAAACACACTAAGATCACAACGCAACCGGCTGCCCTACCAACAGTCCGGCAGCGGCGGCGCTGAGCACGCCGCTCCGGGGTCTGCTGTAGTTCAGTCATGATTGCTAGGATACAGTGTTGTTAACCACCTCACCTAATAGTGCAAGGATCTCCCTGCTTCACTGGCATTGAGACAATCTATTGCTAATTAAATAGACTCCCTTTGTAGCCAGACTTCCCCTTACACTGTGGAGGCCGCCAACACACGCTGTATCTTACAGTGATGTATCCACGTTGATCTCTCTGCTATCTTTACTGCAGTTGGTGTTGTTAACAGCACTTGGTATAGACCTTCCCAACGAGGACTGGACCAGTTCTTCCTCTTAATCACTCTGATGAACACCCAGTCTCCTGGCTAGACTACTGGAAGGCCGTCCTGTGGAAGATCAAAATTATTCGGCAGTAAATGTGTTTAAATTATCTCTTTCTGTGTTAATGTCTTTTTCATAAAATTTGCTAATGTTTGTTCCTCATCTGCTGTTTTAGTATCCATGTCAAAATTGGTAGACGATATGGTCGTCCATAAAGTATCTCAAATGGTGTTAACCCTGATGGTGTTGGTGTTATTCTCATATACAATTTTACTAGGTCCAACATTCAATCCAGGTTCGTTTTGTCTCTTCTATACATTTCCTTAATCTTATTTTTTGTGCCCTTTGTCCTTTCCACTATCCGGCACTGTGTGGATGATATGCACAATGATTTTTGAGATTGACCTGTAGCGCTTCTCCTACGTATTGCACTATTGTATTAACAAAATGCGCTCCATTATCTGAATAAACTGTTTCTGGTATTCCAAATCGTGGAATGATGTCTTTGCACAATGCCTTAGCCACTGTAAGTGCATCTGCATGTTTTGTAGGGAACAATTCTACCCATTTTGAGAAGGCATCAATTACGACTAAACAAAATTCCTTCCCTTCATGTTTACTCAGCTGTATATAATCCATGTGAATCACTTGAAAGGGATATTGTGGTGTTGGAAATTTGCCTCTTTGGGGTCTCAAATTGCCTTGTGAATTGTGTTTTGCACATGTCATGCATGCTCTACAATGCTGTTTTGCATATGCATCGAACCCATAAAGACAAAAAAGATTGCAATTGCGATATCATACCCCCTGATGAGACATGCGTCACGCCATGGCTCATAATAGCTGCCCATTGAAACATATTTTTTGGCAATATGGGTTTCTTTTGTGGGCATACGTACAAATCATTTGCATACGTAGCTCCTTTATTTATCCACATCTGCTTTTCTTTCAGTTGCCTGCTGTTGCATGTCAGCAAGCAGTGTATGACCTAAATGCAAATCTGGAGTGGTTTCCTGTACAACAAAAATAGAAGAAGCTGCTGCTGCCTCTTTTGCTGCTCTGTCAGCAAAATCATTTCCTTTTGAAATACTGTCAGAGCCCTTGGTGTGAGCCGCACATTTGCATATAGCAATTTGTTTAGGCAATTTCACAGCCTTCAGTAGTGCAGTTAGGAGTGTGGCATGAGTCACTGGCTTTCCAGATGATGTCACCATTCCACGCTCTTCCCACAGTTTTGCAAACACATGCACTGTGCTAAAAGCGTACTGGCTGTCTGTATAAATTGTTACAGCCGTACCTTTAAACAGATAGCAAGCTGCAGTTAAAGCAACTAATTCAGCTGCTTGTGCTGAAATGAGGATGGCAATGAAGCAGAATCCAATACTTCTGAATTTGTGACAACAGCATATCCAGATTGTGTTTGTCCATAAGCGTTTTTAGTGGAAGAACCATCCACATACACAATTGTACTGTTTGGGATGGGTGTGTCCTGGAGGTCTGGGCGTGCTTTCGTACAGACCGTAGCTACATCAAGACAATTGTGCGGCTCACCATCCTCAGTAAAGGTATCAATGTGGATGGATTCAATGTTGTACAGCGCTCTACGACCGTAAGGTG
Source organism: Thalassophryne amazonica (assembly GCF_902500255.1). Taxonomy (NCBI): domain Eukaryota; kingdom Metazoa; phylum Chordata; class Actinopteri; order Batrachoidiformes; family Batrachoididae; genus Thalassophryne; species Thalassophryne amazonica. Next base: position 95,652,635 of record NC_047113.1, on the reverse strand, counting down.
TGGTTGTGATAATAGCAAGGACATGCACGAAAGATGTCTTGCTGGGGACAAAAGGCTCATGTTTGTCTGCAACAGAAGTGCAGAAACTGCATGTGGAACTTTCAGTGTCAACTGATGGAATAGAACAACATTACTGCTACTTTGAACAGCCATAGAGGCTGCAACAACAGCCTGTACACATGGTGGTAGAGCACTTGCCACTGCATCCAATTTAGATGAGTAGTAGGCAACTGGCCTTAATTTTGAGCCATACACTTGAACCAAACACTAGTCATGAACTTATTCTTACAATCAACTGTTTGAATGAATGGTTTACTATAATCTGGTAGTGCCAAAACTGTGGATGACACTAATGTTTGTTTTACTTTTACAAAAGCTTCCTCAGTATCTTTGTTCCATTCCAACACGGTTGACATTGAAATATCATCCTTGTACATCAAATCAGAAAGTGGACTAGTCAACTCTGCATAACAGGGAATCCATGCCCTGCAGTAATTAGTCAGTCCAAGAAATGACATCATCTGCTTTTTGGTTTGTGGTTTTGGAGCGTGTAAAATTGCTTCCTTCCTGTCAGACAGGATCGTGCGCCCTGTGGCTGATAATTCATGTCCTAAATATTTTACTTTATCCCTACACAACTGAACTTTGTTTTTACTCACTTTGCGGCCATTATCAAATAAGAAACATAATAATGCTACTGTGTCAGTTATGCAGTTTTCTCGTGTGTCAGAGGCAATCAAAATGTCATCAACATACACTAATAGTTGGCTATCTGCCGGTGGAACAAAATTGGCTAAACATGCTGACATGACTTGAGAATAAATAGTTGGACTCTCTGCGTAACCCTGCGGTAATCTGGTAAATGTATCATTGTCCTTTAAGGGTAAAAGCAAACCAGAATTGACTATCTGGATGTACTGGCACAGAGAAAAATGCATTACTTATGTCAATTACTGAGAAACTATTAGAATTTGGTCTCAGCGAATTTAACAAGGTGTGTGGATCTGGGACACATGGTGCTCTTTTAATCACAGCAGCATTTACTGCCTGCAGATCTTGAATCATTCTCCACCCCACTGAGGGCGGAGCCTTTTTTACAGGAAATATGGGTGTGTTACATGGTGAATCTGGACATGGCACTATTACTCCTGCTGTTAATAAATCCTCTATTACTGGCCTGATTCCTTCAATTGCATCAGGTTTCAATGGATACTGTCTTACACATGGTCTGTATTCTGTTTTGGTCTTATAACTACAGGTTGTGCATTTTTTATCAGTCCTACGTCTGAAGGACCTGTTGTCCACAATCCTGATGGTACAGAAGAGAGAAGATCATCCTCTTCAGGACTCAACTGAAACACTCAGGATTGTGAAGTGGACACATCAATGTGTGTTCCAGCTGTCAGCACCAATGAGACATTAACTGGCACTTTATACAATTTAGTTGATGGACTGAACTCCGTTCGTGGTCCAACTCTGCTCCAATCATGGCTGACAAAGCTGTTATGACTGTCAGTCCCAATTCTTGCCATTCTGTCAAATATGGTTTACAAAGTGACACATGTAATGGCATACCTGTGAATCTCAATTTTAAAACATCTTCAGTGGCACCTGTTACTGTTATGACAGCTGTTGAGTTGCCATCATGAATCAATCGGTCATTGTCAGCTTCACAGGTGAAATATTTTTCAATTTGTTTTCATACTGGTGTTCCTGGCAATATGCCACTATGGACTCTAAATACACTCTCAAATCTGCATCTAAACTCTGTCCATGGTTCTCCTTCTTTCTGAGTTGTCCTGGTAATTTCAGTATAATTTATCTTTGGTCCTAACACTCCTTTTGCATGTGTAATCATAGCTTCCACTCTTGTTTTCAAGACTAGATCATCATGTGTCAGTGGTACGCCTTGTTGGTCCAGGATTCCAGTCTCCGCGTATCTGACTCCATTTAGGGCCACATGCTTTCATCCACACCTGTTGGACTTCAGGTCCATTAAGGTGGTAAGAATTTCTAATGTTTTCTATATCCTGCATAAATCCCTTGATATCGACATGTGGCGATGGTATCATGTCGACTGCTGCTTTGATATCATCAGCATTCCATGTTCGATATACGAGCATGGTTGATCGCTGTCCTGCTGTTCCTGCACGAGGATTTGGTACTTCTATCATAGGATAGGCACCTCCCTGGTCACTGTGTTCCACCATGGGAGGGGCTGTGGGCACTTTCGCTTGACTGCGTGTTTGTGGTTTTTCTGGTTTTTCTGGTTTTTCACTTTTACCTTAGGTTTTACTGCCAAATCATACTGTGGTGGCAGTACATCGTCATCCTCTGGTAGAGGAGATAAAGGTGTTGTTGTCACCGACGATCCAGCCAGCGGTGATTGTTGAGGCTGTTCTGGTTCTCTGTGCTGAATTATCACATCTTCTTCTGCCTTACCTACAGCTTTCTTTTTCCTTGCTTTCTCTAATCGTCGCTTCTCTGCTCCCTTCTGTCTGTTCTCTGCTTCCTCCTCCCAAAATGCCACTAAATCTGCCCCTACTTTCTGCATCTTTTTCTCATCACCTTTATGTTGCTGTTCTAACTCCTTCTTTAGCTTCTGTATACTGATCAGGTTCAGTCGTCCGTCAAAGTCATGTTTATTTATCCAGGTCTCCAATTTCTTTGTTGCTTTTGGATTTTTTTTGCTTCCATAAATTTCCAGTCGTCAGTTGATAAATTTTCCTTATTTTTAGACGTCTTACCCCCATTTTTATTATCCCTTGTTATAATTTGGACTTCAGACGGGGGCACACCTAGGGTGTTCTAAATCTGAAGTTTTCACACTTTCTTTGGACGTGACAATTAATTTGCCGTCGTGTGTTTGATTCCTTTCACCTCCCCGTAGGAAGCGGAATCACTTGCCTTCGCATCCACACGGTTGTCACTAACGTTGTCCAAAGTATTACACTTTCACACAGTTATTTACACTTACACAAAACTATTTACACATAGAAACACTTTTAATAATCGTACGCGTATTCTTAGCCCAGGGGAGCTCGCCCTCCCGTGAAATTTAACTATGTCCTGCATTAGGGACTCCGCCGTCCCTGCCAGATTTAACTGCTTTTTTACAGTGCACGTATTTCTACCCGGGATTTCCTTTACGTATTAAAACAGAGGAGTCCGTATCCTCCTTCCGGAATTTAACTACGGGCGTCCCTCGCAACCGTAGAGGAGTCCGCCCTCCTCGCGGATTTTAACTGCTTTGCATTAACAGACGATTCCACGCCATCGCTTACGGAGTTTACTGTTTTATGTGATCACTTTTATCCCCTACCGGTACGCGTATATAAACAGAGGAGTCCGCACCCTCCTTACAGAGTTTAACTGCTTTGCATTAACAGACGATTCTGTATCATCGCTTGCGGAATTTAACTGTTTATGTGATCTGATCACCACTCACTCAGTACTGTTTACAAAGAAATTTTACTCACTGACTCGACTTCCTGTCTGTCTTCTTCGGGAAAATCTCGTCAACCAGACGATGCCAACGGTGGTCGACAATTGCAGACACGATCAATCGATCGGACCTTGGCCAAGGATTTACGTCTGGACTTGACGACCTCCGCTGGACACCTCCGGTATTGTTGAGCTCCCGGACGAGCCCCCAGTCAATGTTGGGTATTTTCTCCTCCAAACATTCTTAAAACCTTTGATAAGACAAACAGAGTCAAGAAACACCAGTGAGACAGAAAGTCAAATTAATCACGCGTGGAGTGCAGTCCAGGCTGTACACCAAGGCTACACTAAAGTCTGGCCTGTGCTCCCGCTCTTTTATTAGAGAAGCCCTCATTACATCATAAAACTTGTCCTAAGGGGGGGGGACAACGCGAGACAAGTTTCTTCCCGTAACATAAACACATACGTCAATAAGCGCAGCTGTAAGGACAAAGTTTCTTTCTTTTACTCTTATCGTCGGAGGTCAGCACATCTTGTTCGTCTGTTGCAGTTATCAGCTGTTGTGCATCTGCCTGGAGTGTCCTGGTCTTCACACTAAGCATCACGTCACAACAGTCAAAACAACCCTTCAGTTCTTTTACTCCCAGTTCAGCCTGACCCCGTCATGCTTCACTCCCAGTCGTTAGCGGCTACGAAAACAGTTGTATAATAATAATAATAAGTACATCCAGCTCTTCATTCCCAGTTCAGATTGACCCCAGCATGCTAAAACAAGGTTGAATAACACATACATTCTCGGGGTCAGGTGCAAACAGCACAACACCGTTTTCATAAGAAAGAAGACGAAGGTACAAATGTTTAACAGTGATACATATATATATATATAAAATCCTTAACATCATCTCTCTGAATGATTTGCACGTTAGAAATGTCTTAAACTCAATATTCAGACTGAACAACTTTTACTTTAAAGGCACTATACCTTTTTCTGTGTCCTAAATACATTTTTTCTATCATCAGTACATTTTAAAATCTGACATTTCGCATTTGTGATAAAAAGTTGTTTAAAATGTTTTTTTTGTTGTTGTTTTTTTTATCAATTGCAAATAGCAGTTCTTGTTTATTATATTATTGTGACAGTGTTGCTCTCTGAGAGTTGTGGAAAATGTTTTAATCTCATCTCTCTGAATGATTTACACGTTACAAATGTCTTAAACTCAATATTCAGACTGAACAACTTTTACTTTAAAGGCACTATACCTTTTTCTGTGTCCTAAATACATTTTTTCTATCATCAGTACATTTTAAAATCTGACATTTCGCATTTGTGATAAAAAGTTGTTTAAAATGTTTTTTTTGTTGTTGTTTTTTTTTATCAATTGCAAAATAGCAGTTCTTGTTTATTATATTATTGTGACGTGTTGCTCTCTGAGAGTTGTGGAAAATGTTTTAATCTCATCTCTCTGAATGATTTGCATGTAGAAATGTCTTAACTCATATTCAGACTGAACAACTTTTACTTTAAAGGCACTATACCTTTTTCTGTGTCCTAAATACATTTTTTCTATCATCAGTACATTTTAAAATCTGACATTTCGCATTTGTGATAAAAAGTTGTTTAAATGTTTTTTTTTTTTTTTTTTTTAGCAATTGCAAAATAGCGGTTTTTGTTTATTATATGTGACAGTGTTGCTCCCTGAGAGTTGTGGAAAATGTTTTAATCTCATCTCTCTGAATGATTTGCACGTTAGAAATGTCTTAAACTCATATTCAACTGAACAACTTTTACTTTAAAGGCACTATACCTTTTTCTGTGTCCTAATACATTTTTTCTATCATCAGTACATTTTAAAATCTGACATTTCGCATTTGTGATAAAAAGTTGTTTAAAATGTTTTTTTGTTGTTTTTTTTTTTTTTAGCAATTGCAAAATAGCAGTTTTTTGTTTATATTATGTGACAGTGTTGCTCCCTGAGAGTTGTGGAAAATGTTTTAATCTCATCTCTCTGAATGATTTGCACGTTAGAAATGTCTTAAACTCAATATTCAGACTGAACAACTTTTACTTTAAAGGCACTATACCTTTTTCTGTGTCCTAAATACATTTTTCTATCATCAGTACATTTTAAAATCTGACATTTCGCATTTGTGATAAAAAGTTGTTTAAAATGTTTTTTTTTGTTGTTTTTTTTTTAGCAATTGCAAATAGCAGTTTTTGTTTATTATATTATTGTGACAGTGTTGCTCCCTGAGAGTGTGAAAATGTTTTAATCTCATCTCTCTGAATGATTTGCACGTTAGAAATGTCTTAAACTCAATATTCAGACCTGTGAGACCAACATGGAGGTGGTTTTGTCCCGCGCCATGAACGGCACGGTGGCGCATCCGTCCGCTTTTCTTTCCATGGAGAAAACTCCTGTAACAGTGGAATGTTCCGAGAAATTGCTGATGTCCACGCCTTTTCCTTTTTTTGTGGAAGTCAGACGACGTCCCGGATCAACAAAGCCTTCACCTTGGAAATGATCTGTTTGATTCAGCCTGTCGATCGGCACTGGGAGCGTGGCGTACTCTCAGCAGTTGTGGGCCATCCTTAAAGCGGCAGTAACACTCCTTAATGTAATCCCCACAAAATCGTCCCTGAAAGCCATATTAATTTTCCGAACGGTGTCCACCTGGAGGTCTCTCACAGTTTCTGGAAAAAAATTGATGCAGCAAAGCTCCAAATCGTTCAGGCATTTATTCACAATAAAAAAACGATGAGAGGGGAGGACCAGTGCTCCACAAAGACTGCTCACAGTCGAATGACACAACCGACAGGCGTGAAAAACTCACGCATGTGCACAAAGGTTAAAGCTTGGCTGATGCAATCACACGTGATTCAAATCCATATGGTTTTGCAAAAAATAAAAAGGTCCGATACTTTTTGGACAGACCTCATATATAAAGAGTCCAAGCTGTCACTGATGTTAAAGGGAGCAATACACGGTATGAAGAGCAGGGGGATGTAAAATTTTGATCATTTTCTGTTGTCATAATGATTTAAAAAGAGTAAACGGTGTTTGACAATAAATGGCTTTACACAATCACTAACCATGAGTGAAAAAAGTTTTTGTGCTGTTAATCATATTCTCCAAAAAATTGCTGAAACCCCCAAAATTCTGTCAGAGTATGTAAACTTGTGACCACAACTCTGTGTGGTCTATTATATATATATATATATATATATATATTATATATATATATATATATATATATATATATATATATATATATATATATATATATACACACACACACAAAGTCTGTTAGAAAAGTATCCGACCTTATTATTTAAAAAAAAAAAACATATGGATTTGAATCACTTGTGATTGCGTCAGACAAGCTTGAACCCTCGTGCGCATGCGTGAGTTTTTTCATGCCTGTCAGTTGTGTCATTCGCCTGTGAGCAGGCTTGGAGTGAGGTGTGGTCCACCCCTCTCATCTATTTTTTATTGCAAATAAATGTCTGAACAATTTGGAGCTTTGCTGCATCAATTTTTTTTCCAGAAACTGTGAGAGACATCCAGATGGACACCGTTCGAAAAATTAATATGGCTTTCAGGGACGATTTTATGGGGATTAAACAGATTACAGGGTGTTACTGCCCCTTTAAGGATGGCCCACAACTGCTGAGAGCGCAGTGCGCTCCCAGCCCCCATTGACAGGCTGACACCCCGCTGGAACAACCAGATCATTTCCAACGTGAAAGCTTTGTTGATCCGGGACCTCGTCTGACTTTCACAAAAAGGCAGAAGATGTGGACATCAGCACTTTATCGGCACATTCCACCGTTACAGGAGTTTTTTTCATGGAAAAAGAAGTGGAGGGACGTGCCACCGTGCCGCTCATGGCGTGGCACAAAACCACCTCGGTGTTGGTCTCACAGGATGGCTTAAAGGTGGATTTCAGACGGCTGTCGGTTGCTTTTCAGTCGTGTGATTATCCGATTGTGATTGTGCATGAGCTGGACCTGCCCCAACATGTCCTGGAAGGCTTCATCGCGGCGTTGCTTTGCACCGAGCAGCTGCACCACGACGCGCGGTGGAGCAGCTTCTCTTTCCATGACAAAAACTCCTGTAACAGTGAAATGTGCAGTTCATTTTTAAACTGGACGCTGTCTTGATCTGGTGTGTCATCTGACTAGCACAGGAATTGTGAAAAGACGTGGACATCAGCACTTTTCCGGCACATTCCCACGTTACAGGATTTTTTTCATGGAAAGAAAAACGGAGGGATGCGCCACGGAGCCGTTCAGTACGCGGGACAAAACCACCTCAGTGTTGGTCTCTCAGGACAGCTTTCAGGTGGATTTCAGACGGATTCCGGTTGCTTTCCAGTTGTGTGAATATCCAATTGTGATTGTGCATGAGCTGGACATGCCAGAACATGTCCCGTGAGGCTTCATCATGGCATTGCTTTGCACCGAGCGGCTGCACCGCAACGCGTGGAACTCCTCCGCACATCTGTCTTAATGTGCCGGAAAAGCGCTGATGTCCACGTCTTTTCACAATTCTTGTGCTAGTCAGATGATATACCGGATCAAGACAGTGTCCAGTTTAAAAATGGACGGCACATTTCACTGTTACAGGAGTTTTTGTCATGGAAAGAGAAGCTGCTCCACCGCGCGTCGCGGTGCAGCCGCTTGGCGCAAAGCCGTGATGAAGCCTCACGGGACATGTTGGGGCAGGTCCAGCTCATGCACAATCACAATCGGATAATCACACAACTGAAAAGCAACCGACAGCCATCTGAAATCCACCTTTAAGCCGTCCTGTGAGACCAACACCGAGTGGTTTTGTGCCGCGCCATGAGCGGCATGGTGGCGCGTCCCTCCGCTTCTTTTCCCATGAAAAAACTCCTGTAACGGTGGAATGTGCCGATAAAGTGCTGATGTCCACATCTTCTGCCTTTTTGTGAAAGTCAGACGAGGGCCCGGCTCAACAAAGCTTTCACATTGGAAATGATCTGGTTGTTCGAGCGGGGTGTCAGCCTGTCGATGGGGGCTGGGAACGCCGCGCTCTCAGCAGTTGTGAGCCGTCCTTAAAGGGGCAGTAACACCCCGTAATCTGTTTAATCCCCATAAAATCGTCCCTGAAAGCCATATTAATTTTTCGAACGGTGTCTACCTGGAGGTCTCTCACAGTGTCTGGAAAAAAAATTGATGCAGCAAAGCTTCAAATCATTCAGACATTTATTTGCAATAAAAAATAGACGAGAGGGGTGGACCACACCTCACTCCAAGCCTGCTCACAGGCGAATGACGCAACCGACAGGCATGAAAAAACTCACGCATGCGCACGAGGTTTCAAGCTTGTCTGACGCAATCACACGCGATTCAAATCCATATGGTTTTTGAAAAAAAATAATAAGGTCGGATACTTTTCTAACAGACCTCGTATAATATATATATATATATATATAATATATATTATATATTTATATTATATTATATATATATATATATATATATACGAGGGCTGTCAATAAAGTAAGGGTCCTTTTTATTTTTTCAAAAACTATATGGATTTCATTCATATGTTTTTACGTCAGACATGCTTGAACCCTCGTGCGCATGCGTGAGTTTTTCCACGCCTGTCGGTGACGTCATTCGCCTGTGAGCACTCCTTGGGGGAGGAGTCGTCCAGCCCCTCATCGGAATTCCTTTGTCTGAGAAGTTGCTGAGAGACTGGCGCTTTGTTTGATCAAAATTTTTCGAAACCTGTGAGACACATCGAAGTGGACACGGTTCGAAAAATTAAGCTGGTTTTCAGTGAAAATTTTAACGGCTGAAGAGAGATTTTGAGGCGATTCTGTCACTTTAAGGACTTCCCACGGTGCGAGACGTCGCTCAGTGCTCTCAGCCGCCGTCGTCAGTCTGTTCAAGCTGAAAACCTCCACATTTCAGGCTCTATTGATCCAGGACGTCGTGAGAGAACAGAGAAGTTTCAGAAGAAGTCGGTTTCAGCATTTTATCCGGATATTCCACTGTTAAAGGAGATTTTTTTAATGAAAGACGTGCGGACGGATCCGCGCGTCGGGACGCAGCCGACGCGCTGCGGCGCCACAGGAAAAACACCTCCGTGTTGATAACCATTTGTAAAATCCAGGCGGCTTTTGATGGCTTTCAGTGGAGTGAGTATATGAGAAATTGTTTAACAGGCAGGACATGTTCCAACTTGTCCTTAAGGCTTTCAACAGAGGTGTTTTTTCCTGTGGCGGAGCATCGCGTCGGCTGCGTCCCGAAGCGCGGACCCGTCCGCACGTCTTTCATTAAAAAAATCTCCTTTAACAGTGGAATATCCGGATAAAATGCTGAAACCGACTTCTTCTGAAACTTCTCTGTTCTCTCACGACGTCCTGGATCAATAGAGCCTGAAATGTGGAGGTTTTCAGCTTGAACAGGCTGACGACGGCGGCTGAGAGCGCTGAGCGACGTCTCGCACCGTGGGAAGTCCTTAAAGCGACAGAATCACCTCAAAATCTCTCATCAGCCGTTAAAATTTTCACTGAAAACCAGCTTAATTTTTCGAACCGTGTCCACTTCGATGTGTCTCACAGGTTTAGAAAAAATTTTGATCAAACAACGCGCCAGTCTCTCAGCAACTTCTCAGACAAAGGAATTCCGACGAGGGGCTGGACGGCTCCTCCCACAAGGAGTGCTCACAGGCGAATGACGTCACCGACAGGCGTGGAAAAACTCACGCATGCGCACGAGGGTTCAAGCATGTCTGACGTAAAAACATATGAATGAAATCCATATAGTTTTTGAAAAAAATAAAAAGGGCCGTTACTTTATTGACAGCCCTCGTATATATATAAATGCTTGTTTCAAATTCCACCATCACCTCTAACCAGCATTTTCAAAAATCCAAAAGTAGAAAAATGAACCCATTGGAGGCAGTTTGTGATTCAACTTATGTGTCATCTACAGACAATACTGACAAATAAATCTGAGAAAGTGCTTTGATATGACAAGCCCATCAAGTTCACTCAAACTGTATAACTACAGTAGTTATGTTCTGTCATGTCACAACATTCTCCAATCTTGACAAAAATGCCCACATACTGTTTGTTTCATGCTGCATTCTATGGTGAAACCTACATTTTCATAGAAATTTATGAATAGGAGGCACTATAACTGACAAATTCAGTATGATAGCTACTAATGATGTTTTGACTTGTAAAATATTGCTTTGAAAACTGAATCAATTTGACACTTTTTTCAAAATATTACTGACTTGTAATTTTTAAAGATTCACCCTGGCAGCGGGTGCTACAGAAAGCCCCATGGTGTAGTGGTTAAGAAACCGAGCTACAACTCAGAATATCTTGAATTTGTATCGTGACGTAAGAACTTTTGTTTGATTGCCAAGACCCAAGCATTTCCTAGTCTCAGCAACACTTACTAGTTGTACCAGGTGTCTCTGAACGTTAATATGTTAACAAGTCAACCAGATGATTTAAATGCAGCATTCAGCATTCACTCTTGGTCTGTACCCATTTACGCAATGTACAAACCCATTGTTTAAATGTTCCAGTTGAAAATATACTGTGCACAATTCAACATGCCACACATTTTCCGTGCAAAACATCTGATATGAATCAAATGGGAAAAGGTGTATGTGGCCGTGTTGAGTTCCATCGTCCTCATCTTCCACCCACTGAGTGATAGAAAGGACAGAACCGTTTCTCTTATTGTGTCCAATGATTTTTTAGCCTTCAATCGAGCTAATACTCTTGTGACACCTCTCAAGTAGCTTTTATGATAGCCCACTTTATTGGAAGAGCACGGAAATGTGTCATTGCTGAATGGGACTGTAAGTCCCCTGTGTTTCGATGAGCTGAGTGTGTTTCCACAGCCATGAGAAAAGTGTGAAGGGCTCCCAGTTGAGTGGTAGGGAGTGGCCCGTTATGCTTGAAATGGGGATAATGAGGTGTATTTGATTATTCCCTTTGAATTTGAACTCAACAGTTTTGTGGACATACTAAAGTGGCTCAGGAACAGAAACCATGAGTCTGTTCCATGAATGGTTGATGGAGGCAGATGCTGCCACAATCGGGAATTCCATTCTTGAGAAAGTCATCCAGTGAGCCAGTTACTGCATCACCTGGTGGCTCAGCTCTCCCCAACAGAATACCTGCACCACATCAGCATGGACTCTGCATCTATTGTGGTTTGCTGGTCCACTTCATCACCTTGTTATCTGACACATGAGTGAGCCATTTGTCTCATTCACCTTCTCTTGTTTGTCTTCTGGTTCCTGCTACACTGCATTCTGTATCTGTTCCAGTCGACAAAGAGGTCCTCATTGATTTTGGAGCTGACAAGACTTTTATTGATCTCTGGCTCAACAACTGCTCCACTCCTGCTCTGCATGACAAGTACCCACACTGAACACCTTCAGTTGCATGTAACTGACCCTCCCCATAATCCTCTCATTGGGCAGCCCTTGGGTCAAGAGACACAACCCACATGAGGACTGGGCTTTTGGACATTTAACAGGATCGGGTGTCCTGTGCATCTACCTGTCTACTATCACATTCTAATTCTGAGCATTCAGATGCCATCAGCAAGCAGTCCAACCAGCTAAACTGTCTGGAGTTCTCAGAATATGCTGATTTGATGGAGATTTTCAGTAAGAGTTCCACTTCATTATATCCTCATCAAGAATACAACTGTGTAACAGACCTCAATGGCACTGTGCATACCCAAGGGCAGGCTCTGTTTTTGGACCTGTAATGAAAGCCATGACAACCTACAGTCAGCATGGCCTCCAGCCAGCTTGTTTTTTTTTTTTTGTTTGTTTGTTTTGTTTTTTTGTTTTTTGTTTTTGTGAGAAAAGGGAACATGGAGTGAACCAGTTAATCAGACAAATGCATCAAACACAGAGCTTAATCAACCACATGGAAAATCTACATGGAGATGACAGCCAAGGATCAGTAAATAAACAGGAGGCAGTGTAGGTCAGCAACAGGAAATCAAACATGCAAAATTAACATGAGGAAAAAGGAATGTAAGCTTGTTAAATGTCTCTGGAGTGAGGGGTTGTAAATAGTTATACATATAGCGCATGACTCCATCAACACAGAAATGAGTATGCACAATGATAGGAAAGCAGTGGCAGCTTCTGACAGATTTCTTAGGGGGGGAATTGGAGCAATGTATATACCTTTTTTAGTAGGTGCATTTTTGGTGACTTATGATTTTGTTTTTTTTTTCTTTTTGTTATTATTTTGTACAGTCTTTGAGCACCCCTTTTAGGACACCTTCACACATAACATGATTGAAGCTGACTGTTGCACGAAGGAGGAACCGTATGCCACTCATGGAAAATCAGAGCCACCTCGAATGCCTCGTACAGCAGTCACCACAACCACTCGGGCACGGCACATGCACTCTACAATTGCGGGCCGCTCACAGCGGAAACACATTCGAATGGTGTGCAAGATGAGTTCGCACTGCCATCTGATTGTGTTTGCAGCATTTGCACGGCATGTCGTACGCAGGTTGGACATATCGTCCTGCAACCGAGGAGCTGAACGAAATCATCAACCATGTTGCACTGTGGCCAAATGGCATGATCAAAGCAGCCTTCACACCTGCGGCCAGATCTTGGCGAATCCGGGTGAATAGTCATTCGACCCACTCTCAATCGTAGTCGGCCAAAATCCAGGTGCCACCCACGAAACAACAACAACACTGACAGGATACTTAGAAAAAGACGGGGCTATTCGCCGGCACGAGAGTAGAGTGCAGGCGACCACATTCAACCTGACTGTGTGAATGGCTCCTCATTTCTAAGTGTCCCACGAGTGTGCCATTACCAAGCAACACAAATGTTATGCAAGTGCTCCACCACAGCAACAAGAGAGGACCACTGTAGAGAATATATGTGGTGCCATTAACAACTGAACAACATTCCACGCAATGCACATATGTGGACGGGCTCTCATGATCTCATGATGCTGATAATTACATACCGACAAGATCACAAGGGGACCAGTTAGCCACGTCTGTGCATGCATAGCACGGTGTGAACTTTGTTATCAGCTGGCCAGCCAGGCTAATGAACATCCCACCATGAAAATTGTAGTCTACATAACGGACAGAAAGAGAGGAAAATAAATAAAACATGTTTTCACTGTCAGCTAGAACTGACAATGCGTTAAATTAAAAACACAGAGAACACAGCCAGGACAAATAAATAAATAAATACAACAATAACTACATTCATAATTACATAACAAATACATAAGATAAATAATCACAGAACAAAGCAACGGACGAGCGTGCACGAACACATTGCTGCGGTATCATTCACACCCGTCTGAACATTTATCCCTCTGGATAGCAGGTGGAATTTTTTTCCCATTCCCCTTTTTTTTGGTGTGGTTTTTAAGCCAGTTCCTTCTCTCTTTTGCCCAACTTTATGCTGTTTGTGAAGGAGCCATTAGTCTCGTCTTGTACACTGTTTTATGAATGAGCATCTAATTTTTTATTTTTTCCTCACCATGCAATGATTGTAAATCCTGATTCTGTTTCAGGAATGGCTAAGGTGACACTTTCAGGAAGTAACATCGTCAATTTCTTACATTGTATTGTGTAAATTATTCAACCAGCAACCTTGCCATTGTTTTGTCACCTCATGTAGCAATACCACCATTAACACAACACAAAGATTTTCCTTAAAGCCAGTGGACAGCTTTGTTATTCCACAACTTTTCTATGCCTGCTTACTCCAATTAAGGGTGACGGGGGGCTGGAGCATATCCCAACAGTCATAGGGCATGAGGCAACATTTATCCTGGAATGGATACTAGTCTAACGCAGGGCCACTTATAGACAGACAAACACATACACACCTGCACGTACGGAAAGTTTCCAGTAATTAGTTAACCTAACCTGCATGCCTTTGGATGTGGGAGGAACCTGGAGCACCTGGAGGGAACTCATACAAACACAGGGCGAACACACGAACTTCACACAGAAAGGACCCAGGTGGGAAGCAAACCCAGGACCTTCTTGCTATGAAGCAACAGTGCTAACGAAGAAGCCACTGTGCTGCCCCACTGTGCTGTCCATTTAATTGTAAAAGTGTTATTGAATCAAATTAAAATCCTTGGGTCTGCAATGGTTAAACTATGGACATCAACATCTATTTGGTCAGCGATCAGAATGCCCTCAAATGCTCTCAAACCTTGGAACATGCATTTATCTATAAATCTGACATATTCAATATACAAAACCACATTGAAGCCAAATGTTTTCATTAATAAGATCAATTACACTATACTCAAATGTTACTGATTTTAAATTGTTGATTGACTGTGTATTAAAGGATTATTCACCAAGCAAACAAGGTTAAAAATTTGTTTATTATATGGCTATTATATATATAAAAAAAACAAACTTACGGTGTCACCCGAATATGCAAGCTGGCGATAGGTCGTAGTCAGGCCAGTTCAACAAGTAAATTAGGCTTCGCAATAAAAAAATCTAAAATGATTTGCCTTAAACTCAAACTGAATGCAAACCTCTACAACTTCATATAAATTAATAAAAAAATATAAAAGCCAAGATGATGGATTGAATAATTATTATAATTGGTATAATACCTGTAAATAATGAGTTTTATTGCTAGTTATTTTCAGACAAGTCAGGGGATGACTGCATTAACATTTCCAAGTCATTGAATATGGACTTTATTTACATCAGTTATGAAGACATATAAACAGCATGGCTCTCTTTGGTAAATTTGTGTGGAGTAGACAGTTCTCAAAAACTGAGTGACTGTGCAAGAAGGAAAAGAGTGAGGAAAGCCACCAAGACACCCAACAACCTAGAAGAATTTATAGGCTTATGTGGCTGTGATTGGAGAAATTGTGCATATTGCATGTTTTGCATTTTGTATCCCCATTTCTAAAGCTTCATGATGAAGTGGTATACAGGAGGGTTTTATTTAAAAAGAAGACCTGAAAGTTCAGCTACAACCTGGCAAATTGGTGAAAGAAAATCCTCCTCTATACCTCTAGTCCATGTCCCGTATGTCAAACTATATGTGTGACAGGTTTGGCTCTATTCTGCAACACAAATGTGTACTACCACTACTACTACTACTTTCTGCTATTCCTGCTGCTACTACTACTAGTTTCTGCTACCACTAAAGTGTTCAATAGCCTATATCACTCTCCCTATGTGTATGTGTACCAAGTTTGTCTCAATTCTTTAGCACAGAAGTGTCTGTCCTCCTCTTTCTGCTACTACTACTACTACTACCACGACTACTTAAGTGTTCAGTATCCTGTGTCACTCCCCATGTGACAAAGTATATGTGGCCAGGATTTGTTCAATTCTGAGGTGCTGTTGGACAGAAGAGGGACATATACACATACAGTTGTCTCTTATTATATATATTCCATAAGATTAATCTAAATCTCTCTCACACACACACACAAAAAAAAATTATAATACATAAATACTGAATCTCTGCAAGCATGTTCATACCACACCACCTGAATTACTGCCACTGAATTACTGCTTCAGTGTGGTGTGGTATGGAGGTGATCAGCTTTTGCACTACAGACACACTATTGAAGCCCAGGTTGCTTTTCAAGATTCTAGATTTAAAGATTCAAACAACTTGATTGATCCCTAAAAGTGTAATTCATCATCACATCCAATTACCTCAAAAATACAGCAATTAATGCACAATTATTACTAGTTGAATGTAATAATGGCACATCAGAATTAAAACAAAAGCACATATACATTTGATTTGTTTATGTACGCTAAACTTTGAAACACTCCGTCATCTGAATTGAGGCAATGAGTGTGTGGGGGCAGCAGCAGCATTTCTGCAGCACGGCCGAGCTCGGGGGGGGAGTGGCAGAGGGAAGGTCGGTTGGGGAGGGGCGTGCGTCATGTGTGTAGATGAGTTCATATCAGTCTCTGTCCGTGTATGCATAGAGTCTGGAGTGGCCTTGATGACAACCGCAGACTGTAGGGTAGGACAAAATGAAGAGGGAGCCAGATGCTTCACCAAGGCCACTGAAATCCTTCTGGAGGAAAACAAATGGGGCATTTTGGCCTTCAGTAGCTGATAAGGCTGCCATGTTTGGTTTAGGCAGAGCATCACAGAGTTCCAATGTGGCCTCTCTTTAACCATCCAGATCCAGTTGTGAATATTCAATAGTCTCCACATCAATTCCTTTGCAAGGCAGACATTTGCTCTGAGGATTATTTCCAATTTGCATTAAATTCAAGAGTTAATGCAGTCTGTATCGCCTTGCCCACCTCATTAATCATGATGGACAGGTGTGGGGTTGAGGCTTTGGTAGCAGCCGTTTTGCCAATTTTCCAGTAGGCCAGGGCAGCACATAATCCAAGCAGCAAAAACCCTCCTGCCATAAAGGCAATAAGAATAAATCCTCAATGTCTTCCATGGAGAGTGGTGCCAAGTACGCAACGCGCCACTTCTCTCAGGTGTTGAGAACATAGCCTGCAGGATAGGTTCCATATGGACATGCAAGGTCCCCCAGCCCTGATTTCCTTGTTGAAAAGATGGTGTCAATAGCGTTGAGAGACCAGCTGATCAAGTCCATGGTTATTCCAAATATAGTTTGACGAATACATTCTCGTGAAGTTGGGGCAGAGATAGAGAAACACAGAAAGAGAGGAGAGAGGAGGATATGTGACCATCCTCGCTAGAGTCCCAGCCAGACCAGTTTTGGCTGCAGCCTTCAGCCTGTCTCTGTTGTTGGTCTGCTGTGTGATGTTTTCCTCTTGACAAGACCCCATATACTCTATGGAGTGTTGTCTATGGAGCCAATCATATGGCTCAGATCAGTGACAAAACCCCACTCACGTAAAAAAAAGTGTTCACACGTAGATATTAACTGCGCGCACAAATAATCACTCCACGCACACAATTTATCAATCCGACCTAAAAGGAGATAATCTAAACTCACATACATCAATTCTGGAATATTACTGTAATGACTTTGGTATTAATAATATAATTTTATGAAGCAAACAACATACCACAAATGTTTTTTTTGTTGTTGTTGTTGTTTTGTTTTTTCAGACAAAGCACAAGCATTACTCATTGGAAAAATGAATTTAAACTTACTATATTCTCTATCATTGATTAATCCAATAATGTTTTAAAAGTAGTTTCTTTTATAGACATGTTTGATTTGTAAATGTCTGGTTGCCCTATATTTTCTTTTATTTTATTATTTGTAAAAAAATATTCAATAAGCCCCTTATGTTCTTGTATTTGTATTTGCATGTATACAGCTATGTCAGGATTTTGTACAGGACCTGTTTTGTTTGGATTTGATTCATAAATAAATAAATTTTATTTATTTATTTATTTTTAAAGGAGATGCCGTTGTCTCCTTCAGGGAGGTGGTGGCATCATGGTTTGCATGTGATTTTAGAGGGTTTAATTTGTCATCTGATGGTTAATAATCACATTATTCCCTTTGATCGGTCTGCAGACACGCCGGTGTCAGGAGGTGAGCCATAATCCCACCACCATAGTGCCATAAGTTTCAAGCGAGCGAGCAGGAATTCTCTGCGCACGAGCAGAAATAAACTTCGCGCAAGCAGAAATCAAGTTCGAGTGGGCAGGGGGAGCACTGGTCCTCGCGTGCAGCACTTTTGCGCGAGTGCAGAGGTAATTTGCACACGCAAAGTGATAATTTGCATGCACGGAGTGATTATTTGTGCATGCGAAGTTAATATCTACATGTGAACACATTTTTTACACAAGTGGGGTTTTGTCACTAATCTTACGCCATACAATGTGCAGCCACTGGCCATGTGAACAGAAATTAGCATCTCTATTAAGCTTGTTAAAGACATACTGTAATCATGAAGTGCTCTAAAATCTCCTGGTAGATGGCTGTGTTGAGTTTCCTTACTGGTTTATCATCGTCCATAAATGTAAACAGGTAACACTGAATGGGGCTGTTGATTACCTCCACCAAGGAGGTTATGTTTTCGGTCGTGTCCGTTTGTTTGTTGGTTGGCTGGTTTGTTGGTTTGTTAGCAGGATTACTCAAAAATCCTCAACGGATGTCCATTAAATTTTTTACCAGGGTGTATCTTGGCCTAACTTAGAAGTCATTAAATTTTGGTAATGATCCAGAACACAATCCGAATCAAGTATTTTTTTTAAGAATTCTTTATCATTGCAGGATAGGGCCAGTTTCAACATTTTTGCATCTAACTTCATGAAGACGGGTCACAAAGGCTGAACAAAAATTAAGTTACGACAACAATAGTTTAGTGTTTGTTTCTCCTCACTGAATAAACTTATTAGAAAATTAAAAAAAAAAAAACGTGTAGTTCATGCAGTTTTTCTTTATAAATGCATTTGCTGAAGATCTAAGGGTTTAAACACTGAATCTGAAACATGACGGTAGATGCGTGAAATGACGTGAAATAAGTCTCTTTGCCAAAGGGTATTCCATGTGACGTCAGTGACCCTATGACCTTGGCGGAGGTTTGGCGCTCTCCGAGTGCTTCGAGTTAATTCTGCCCCTCCCTGAGCCTGGTTCTGCTGGAGTGTTTCTTCCTGTTAAAAGGGAGTTTTTCCTTCCCACTGTAGCCAAGTGCTTGCTCACAGGGGGTCGTTTTGACCGTTGGGGTTTTACATAATTATTGTATGGCCTTGCCTTACAATATAAAGTGCCTTGGGGCAACTGTTTGTTGTGATTTGGCGCTATATAAAAAAATTGATTGATTGATTGATTGATTGGTTGGACATATTGTCAAACTGTGTTTTAATTGTAACTATGATGGAGTACTTGCAATTTAGCTCAGTTCTGGGAGCAGGTGGTGGTGTAGCACATCACCATATCCACCACACTATGGAACTATCTTGTGTGATGGCAACCACATAGGCACCAAGTCCTTCCCTACCTTCCAAAATTATCTGCCACAGCCAGGAGACATGTTGACATTCTCTTGATGTTTTTTTTTTTTTTTTCCAGTTGTCAGGGTCCAGAACACTGGGACATCTAGAGTTGGTGCTGGATAATCCACCAGAAAGCTCACCACATAGCTCAAAAGTCAGAGCTGAAGATTTCTTCACATTGCAACATCTGAGTCTCCCTATGTCACCTCTCATCTGACATAAGTCATTCCAATGGTATGAAAGGAACTTTAACGAGACCTCGTACCACTGATAATGAGTTCTTGGCTTCCATAAAAGTTGACGTCAGGAAGCACAAGAGATGTTCCTGTGGATACCAATCTCCATAATTTTAAAGTATAAGGTTTTGCCAGTGATGTGCCTGTCATAACTAGTATGATTTATAACCATTTATGCATATTTTAACTTGTAAACATTAAAAAAAAAGCAGATAGGTTACATTTCCTATTGGCCTCTGTCAAAATAGTCCTCAATCTTGAAGTCTAATTTATCTATTTTTATTTAATTAATTTTATCCTCAATACTGGTTCAAAGTGATGACATTTACAATATTAGTGAAAAACTTTGGATAACAGCAATAGAATTGCTGACTAATTGTGCATGGCCCATAGGCTTCAACAGTTTCTGGACCACTCAGAGTTATGTTCTTAAAAAACACAAAAGTCACACACAGACCTCAAAATACTGAAAGCTTGTCAATGCAGCAAATTGTCTTAATTGTTCATATGAGCCAATTACAAACACCCATTTGTATGAGTGATTCTTGCATGAGGCCCATTGTCAGTAAACATTTTCTTGCTGCACCCCATAATCCTACTTCACATTAAATCCATGCAGGAACCACAGGAGCCAGAAAACATCCATGATCAAAGTTAGAATCCACTGATCCCATTCTGTAAAGCACTCATATTATCTGCATTATGTAAAAAAGTGACAAATTTCTGCCTAAAATTTGCATTACATCATGGATTAGATTTTTTATGCA
This sequence comes from Thalassophryne amazonica, assembly GCF_902500255.1. Taxonomy (NCBI): domain Eukaryota; kingdom Metazoa; phylum Chordata; class Actinopteri; order Batrachoidiformes; family Batrachoididae; genus Thalassophryne; species Thalassophryne amazonica. The sequence goes on along the minus strand of NC_047113.1, from coordinate 95,632,223 downwards.
TTCTTTGGTTTACTTGTAGACTCTGCATTGTGTTGTTATGACTCTGCCCATTTGCTCCCCTCGGGACGTGAACTCACGATCTCCGGCATGGAAGTCGGACTCTTTAACCAGAAGGCTAAAACTCAGGACTCTGGCCTTGTGACCAGAGAATTATTTTGAGCTGTTGGGATTGGGGTTTACTAACTACATATGCACTGTCTACCTGCTGGCCTCTGTTACATAAACTCAATTAAAATGAGTGAATGGAATGCACTGGGAATACATCACCGATACGTCAATGCCCCAAAACTTTAAATGTACTTAAAGGAACTGAGTTGTTATGACAACAATTCATTTTTGAGTTAGTTTAATTAATGGAAATGAGTGACTATAACTTTTTCAAAGTTTGAGTTACATTAACGTAATTATTGTATTAAAATGGAGTGTTCAGTTTAACAGTGTGGGGTACAGTAAAGTGCAGCTTGCACTTGCAGTTTACAACTCAAACCATAACAGTATTCCTGACTGAGCAACATCTGGTTGCATACTGATGTATTCCTTGCATCTTTAAACAGAGTGAGCTTTTGATCTTGTCTTCATCTGATACCACGTGCCCAATAATGGGATCCCAGTTTGACTGAGATACTGAGGATACAGATTTACAAAAAAAGAAATTCTTCTGAGCCTGTTGAGTTTTTATCAAACTTTGTACCCCACCTAAGAACAATTAATATTCACATCATCCATGCATTGCTGTTGCTTTTGAAGACCCCCGAGCAATAAAAACTGACATGCCTTTCATTACATATTATGGCAGATGAGGCAGCCAATTGTTGTTTTAATCTCTGGAGTAAAAAAAAAAAAAAGTTTTGGTGGTGTTAGAATGGGAGGCAGAGCCTTCAGCTTTCAGGCTCCTCTCCTCTGGGACCAGCTCCCATTTCAGATCAGGGAGACAGACACCCTCTCTACTTTTAAGATTAAGCTTCAAACTTTCCTTTTTGCTAAAGCTTATAGTTAGGGCTGGATCAGGTGACCCTGAACCATCCCTTAGTTATGCTGCTATAGACTTAGACTGCTGGGGGGTTCCCATGATGCGCTGAGTGTTTCTTTCTCTTTTTGCTCTGTATGCACCACTCTGCATTTAATCATTAGTGATTGATCTCTGCTGTCTTCCACAGCATGTCTTTTTCCTGATTCTATCCCCTCAGCCCCAACCAGTCCCAGCAGAAGACTGCCCCTCCCTAAGCCTGGTTCTGCTGGAGGTTTCTTCCTGTTAAAAGGGAGTTTTTCCTTCCCACTGTCACCAAGTGCTTGCTCATAGGGGGTCGTTTTGAACGTTGGGGTTTTTCTGTAGTTATTGTATGGCTTTTGCTTTGCAATATAAGCGCCTTGGGGCAGCTGTTGTTGTGATATGGCGCTATATAAATAAAATTGCTTTGATTTGATACGTGAATCCCTGTTACAGTATGGTACCACTGGAGACAATGATTGGACCCTAGGATGCAGGCCGCTGGACAAAAAGGTTATGTGCAAACAAAGTGTTTAATCCACAGGTGACAATGAAAAATACAAATGTGAGCAACAATCCCAGATAATCAAGAACTAAAAACAACACAGTCAGAGTGCAAGTAAAATAAGGAGGTAACAAAAACAACTGACCAAAACAACGAGGTGCATACTAACCTGACAAATGGGTGCAGATGGATGGGACCAGGAAAATGCGGCTAGTGACAGATAACATGGGGAGAATGTACAACTGGCTGGCAACTGGCTGGCTAACAGAAAGGTGTGGCTTAAATAACAAACTGAGCTAATGAGTGACAGGTGTAAGTATTCAGGGGAATGAAAAAGACACACTGGGACTAAATTAACACACAGTGACTAACATAGACATCTCAGGGAAACAATAAAACAACAAAACAATGATCACAGGTCCACATAGGAAGTAACAAAATGCACAGATGATCAACATGTAATTTAAGTGAAGTAAACATGGAAGCAACCCGAGTGACAAGACTTGACATGGGCCGATAAACGGTTTCACGGTATACCGCGGTATGAAAAAGCCATTTTTCTCTTGATGCGGAGAAAGCCTTTGACCGTGGGGTGGAGTGGGAATTTTTATTTCTTAAACTCCAGAGATTCGGCTTTGGAGATCGCTTCATTTCATGGATAAAGTTGCTCTATTCTAACCCAGTCGCAACAGTGATAACCAACGGACAACAATCTCAGTATTTTTCTCTGGGCAGAGGCACACGTCAGGGATGCCCCCTGTCCCCACTCTGTTTTGCAGTTGTTACTGAACCACTCGCCATAGCCCTAAGGCAGTCTGATGCCTTTAAGGGCATAGAACGTGGTGGGTCATACCATAAGCTGTCTTTATATGCAGACAACTTGCTGTTTTGTGTATCCAAATTTTTCTCTTCCCTTTATTATTAGCTTGCTTTTTCCACTGAAACAGAATGATGCTTCATGCTCCTTTGATGGATTTCCATTTAAAATATCTCAAGGTTCTTTTAAATATTTAGGAGTGGAAGTCACACGTAATCTGCCAACTCTTTTTACCAATAATTTTACTATCCTTTTAGAGAAATGTAAATCTGATTCTGATCGATGGAAAGACCTTCCCCTATCAATTGGCAGCACGATTCTCTGCGTGTTTGTTTGTCTCTGTGCTGACTGATTGTTAATTGTGATACTCTTGATCTGTTCTTAAATTTTACACAAAGCTGTGATTTAAGCTGTTCTCACAAAACAACATGCTTAGATTTGGGACTATATAAACATAATTAGGGCAAGTTCGAAGGTTTGGGACTATCACATGCCGTTGTAGCTGAGCTCTGTGTACTTTGATCATGCACACATCTTTCAATAAGTTGACCTGACTGACTTGCTAAACTCTGGACTGCCTGTGAACCGAGACCTTCTTTGATGGCTTCGCTTTCCCTGGAAGATCTGGAAGAATTGGATTACCTTCCCTGGATTTACCGGTGTGGATCATTCTCTCTGGATGGATCATGGGGCTGCGCACCTGATGGAGCCGGTCTGTGGACGGTGCTTCTGATGGCCTAATCTCCTCACCGAAGTGCTTTCTTCTGTTTTTAATGGTCTCTAAATTTCTTGTGTTATTTTGTTCAGGTTAATCCTGAGTTAATCCAATTTATCCACAGCACTGCTGCACACCGGCCTCTCTTTCTGTTTACGTGAACCGTCACTCATCACTGTCACCTGACTTGAGTGAAAATTCCTGGACTGGATTACTTTGGAGCTGACCTGGGTTCAGTTTTGAGCTCGTTTTTGCTGCCTCCTTTCTCGGTGTGGTACGGACTTATTCCCATTTGAAATGGAGATGGGGATGAATCGTCTGCTGCTGTTCTCGCTTCTCGTCACCCTCTGTTTATTGATTTTATGCAGTTCTGGCGCTGGCTCCCACGGGAATGAAAAATCCTGTCCGGTGCTTCCTGCACTGGATGCAGTTTACAGGGGGATGATCGCACCTGGTAGTACGGACTCAATACAGAGTGTTAGAACTGGCATCACTCCCCTCTTCTTTACTGCTTCGTTGGATCTGTTCCGTCTGACTTGTGTCATGTGTCTTCAAGCTAACTTTAATGTTAGTCCAAATGTTTTCCATGACTTTATCTTTGAAGTAAAAAATTCACATGACAAGTTTAAGAGTAATCCTCTCATGCTAAGGTGTTTTGTTGCTTTATTATTGTTGATTTCTGGGAATATCCAGCCCAACCCAGGTCCAGAGTCTGCAACAACTTTTGACACCACAATTTTAAATTATGATCTGGTCTTGGTTTGTTTCATTTGAATGTTCGTAGCCTGATTGCTAAAATGGACATGGTTCGCTTATGGGCACATTCATCTGATGCAGATGTCATTGTCTTATAAGAAACTTGGCTCAGCAAGTCCATTTCTGCCAATGATATCCATATTGATGGTTATAACGTGTATAGGACTGACCGGTGAATGTACTACTTTCTAAGGTAGTAAGCAACAGTTCATGTTTTTAGCACTGGATCTTGAGGTTTCTAAATCTCTACATATAACTGTTATTGGATGTTATAGGACACCATTAGCTGAAAGCATTACCCTCTTTAATGCAGCTTCTAGCTGACTTGAATTTTAATGAACTAGTAATCTTGGGTGATCTAAATTGGAACTGGTTGCAACCAGTATCTGATGACTGTAAATCATACTGTGATTTGTTAAACTTGTTTCAGATTGTTGAAGGTGTTACAAGACCCAATATGAAAGCTCCTGATAAATCATCTTTAATTGATCTTATAATAACAAACTTCCCACATAAATATTCTACACCTTCTGTATTTGCAAATGACATCAGTGACCACTGTGTCGTAGCAACTGTTAGACATACAAAAATGTCAAAAACCAAATCTTCCATCATTGTCAAGTGTGATATGAAGCACTTCTCAGAACAAGGGTTCCTTCACAATCTGTTTCATTTTGACTGGGAAAAAAAATCGGTCGTATTGCTGATGTGGAAAATGCCTGGATATTCTTTTATGATGGATTTACTGACATTGTTAATAAGCATGCTCCCCTCAGATGTTTTAGAGTCAAAGGAAGGAACAATCCCTGGTTCACCTCTCACCTAACAGATCTGCTTCATGAGTGAAACCTTGCTTGAGCAAAAGCCAGAAAAACTCAGCAATACTGATTGGCTGCAGTTCAGCTTCGAAACTCCTGTACTGTAGCCATCAGGAAAGCCAAAGCTGATCATTTCCTCACCCAGTCCTCTAAAAATCAAAACAACCCTTCTAAATTTTGGAAAACTATCAAATCTTTGGATATGAACAATACTGCTGCTGAGTTGCCATCTTGAATTGTGAAGGTTTCAATCCAAATTACTGATAAGGCTGAAAGTTTGAATTGTTTTAATGAGCACTTCATAGCCTCTGGTTCCTTATTTGAATCTGTTAATAGTACTCATAATTGTCCTGCCACATCCTGGTCATATGATCATCCCTTGTATGTGCTGTTTTTTTTATTTCACTCCTTTCTCTGTTTCCGAGGTGCATAAAGCCCTGACCCTTTTAAAGATTTCTAAATCAGCTGGTCCTGACAAATTACAGCCTTACTTTTTAAACCTAGCAGCTGATTTTGTTGCTGCTCCTTTAACATATATTTATATATATTTTGTTTCTTGCAACCAATGAACTCCCCAGTGTATGGAAATCTGCTTATGTTCTCCCCCTGTTCAAAGGGGGTGACCCCTTAATATTGAATAACTATTGTCCCATTTCTAAACTGTCTGTTCTAGCTAAGGTGCAAGAACAACTCATTAGTAATCAACTGAAAGAATTTCTTAATGACAATAATATTTTATCTGTCCATCAGTCAGGTTTTAGGAAATCACATACTATAACTACTGCAGCTTTAAAAGTACTTAACGACTTAACTGACTTTCTTGACAGTAAGCACCACTGTGCAGCTCTTTTCATCGATTTATCCAAAGCCTTCGACACAGTTGATCACACATTGCTATTACAAAGACTTCTCAGAGTTGGACTCTCTCCACAATCTGTCAGCTGTCTTTCACATAGGTCTCAGTGTGTACAATCAAACGGGCTCACTTCCAGTTGGCTAGAAATTACTAAGGGTGTTCCACAGGGATTGGTCCTCAGACTATTCTTCTTTATTCTATATATAAACAATGTTACAGACAATGTTTCTGGTGCTAAATTTCATTTTTACACAGATGATACCGTGTTATACACCTCAGCGTCCACATTAGACTTGGCTCTATTCTAGCTGCAGACTGCTTTTAATATTGTCCAGTCAAATTTTAATGACTTTAAACTTGTCTTAAATGCAGCCAAAACCAAATGCATGTTGTTTTCAAACTCCAAATCTAAATCACAGAATTTACCAGTAATCACCTCTTCTCACGGAGTACAAATTGAACAAGTGTCTCAGTACAGATATGTTGGGATTTTAGTTGATGACAGTCTAAAGATCAGTGTGATTCATGGGTATCTATGGAGTATGCCACTAGTCAGTTACATTTAGGTATGTGCTACTTTAGCTCACCCAGTTATACAAACCAATATATCAGTCACTCAAATTATCAAGATATGGACACAATTTAGGAGGCATTTTGGCTTAAAAAATGTTTCTATATATGCCCCTATCTGGGGACCACCATGGATGCATCTTTTCAATTTTGGTACAAGTACACCAAGGGTATCAAATTTCTGATTAATCTGTATTCAGAGGGACAATTTTTCTCATTTTCTGAAGTAATCGAGACATTTGACCTCCCAAAGTCAATTTTTTCAAATATTTGCAAATTAAGAACTTTATCCAAAAAAACCTTTTCATTTCCAAACATACCTAATAACTATACCGTAGGTGATGTTTTTTCACTGTCACCATTAAAACAGAGATTAATTTAAACTATTTACAGGTTAATAAATGATATTAGATCCACCTCACTTGACGTACTTCATCGGCAATGGGAAACTGACTTGGGCTTGACGATTAGTGAGGAAACATGGGAGGCAGTTCTTAAGCATATATCAGGATCTTCACTCTGTGCACACCATGGTCTGATACAGTTGAAAGTGGTCTTAAAAGTTCATCTCACCAGTGCTAAATTGGCAGATATATCCTGATGCAGACCCCTCTTGTCCTCGCTGTAAGGGTCAACCAGCAGATCATACACATATATTCTGGTCCTGTCCAGCACTCTCCATGATTTGGTCAAACATTTTTGAGGCATATTCAAAAATTTTGGGGAAAAAGATTTGCCCTAATCCTATTAGTGCTATATTTGGAGTTATTCCATCTACCTGCCATGTACCACTTCATGCACGTGATGTGACTGCTTTCACGACTCTCATTGCGAGAAGATGCATCCTGTTTGATTGGAAACACAATCACCACCTAGTTTTACAAGATGGATTAGAGAGACAATGTATTTTTTTAAACTAGAAAAAATAAGGTTTACTTTAAAGAGTTCGAGACAGAAATTCTTTGAGGTTTGGACTCCATTTTTGAACTATTTTGGAGAACTACAAATACCTATTGATGACTGATTACTGACTGATTACTAATCCCCCCTTCTTTTTTTCCTTCCTCTGTTCTGTTTTAGCATTTGTTTTTGTCATGATTATCACTGATGTTATTACTGCTCGTATTATTATTTTTATTATTATTATTATCATTTTATATTTGGTGAACTGTATAATTCAAATTATATTTTTCAAAGTGATACCTTGGGTGGGTGGGTGGATTTGGGGATATAATTGTTTCGCTTGAGTGAAAATTTATAAGCTTTGCTCTGCTTATCTAATGTATGTACACTTTCATTGGCATAAAAAAAACGGTTGTGCATCTACGAGAACATCACCCATCATTATATGCTAAATTCAAGATAAAGCTAAAGTTTCTTAAACTAAACTAGTATTTTACACTATGTTCTATTTGACAGCTACTCTCCTACTTTGCTCCATGTGTGATTCTGATTTTGCTTTTAGCTCAGGCTTGAACCCTTAACCAATTTTATATAAAAAAAAAACTTCAGGTAAATAACATTAAGTTGGCTTTTTATTAAAAATGATTAATAAAATGTCTACTTATTACACATTTAGTGTGTAATAAGTATCTTGCAGTACTTGACACTAACTGTATGTACACAATTCAATTTGAAGACAATTCAATACAAAAATCAAATTTTGTCACACATAGTATTGCTTTATTTATTTTAATGCTACAACTAAGTTAAGCATGTATTATATTTGTCTGGCAAATTTAGCTAAAATTCACATTTATGTTCTATTTTTTTTTTTTAGGATGGCAGTGGCCCTGGCAGCACCAGGGCATCCATCTCAAAAGCTGAAGGTCATCTCACAATTGACAAATCATTTGAGAAACAAATGGATGCACCAACATCAAGGCTTGCTAAAAACCTGGACACTGCTGTGGCATACTTCATTGCTAAAGACATGATGCCCTTTCAAGCTGTAGAGAAACCTGGATTTCTAAAAATTGATGAAGACAGCTGTGCCACAATATAAAGTGTCATCAAGGAAAAACTTCTCAAATAAGGAAATCCGCAAGATGTACTCAGAGGTGAAGGATCACGTACAGAAACAAGTGGCTAAAGGGGTGTGGTTTTCTGCAACAACTGATTAGTGGACTAGCAATGGTGGTAGCAGAGAACCATACATAAGCTTCACTGTGCATTTCCTCTCTCCTGAGTGGGAACTGAAGTCCTTCTGTCTATAAACTTTGTTTTTCCCAAGATAGTCCATGGGCCAAGCAGGTTTTCAGTACCACTTAAGGGGAAAAAAACAACACTTAGAATCCAGCCTCGGTGTATCATGGCCAACACAAAATGTATGATAGCCATCCCAGGGTGGTAGCTGTAGCCAGGTAAGGGTCAATGAAGAATTACACAGAGGTCAACCTTTAAAAATGCTCCAATCATGTTGAAAACTATATCACATTACTTGTCTGATCTTAACAATTCCAAAAATCTATAGTTTGGACTATCTATGATGGAATGTTCTGGAGTTATGGGGTCAAAACAGCAAAAATGGTGACAAAGGTCAATTTCAGTTTGTACAGGGATCAAATATTAAAGTTTCTCCAATTTCAGTAAAAACGTTATGCAAATTATTGTTTGGGTTAATAGGGTTCTAAAAAGGAACAGTTTGCATCATCTGTCATGCTTAGTTATCATGTTACAGGGTAACATATGTCACATGTCATGGAATTCAATGGATGTTGACCTTGTTTGACCTTTACTTTGGAGACAAAGCATTCAACACAGTCAAAACTATTCCATTTATTGAATCTTTTATTTCAATCAATAATTTGTGTAGGCCATGGTACATTGAGGTTGGATTATAAGTGTCATTTCGTCCCCTTAAGTGGTACAGATTAGGTCAAAATTCATGACTGGCTCATGGATTAAGAGGACCACACAGCTGAACACACTGTGGTGAAGTTTTCTTGAAAACATGTTGCAGGAGTGGAACATCACAATTGACAGATTGTCGACCATCACAACAGACAATGCAGCTAATATGAAAAGAGCATTTCATGACCAACCCTCTGTGTGGCTTGGGTGTTTTGGCCACAACCTAAATTTAGTCATAGTCAAAGTATTAAAAATTCAAAAAAGTTGACTCAGCTGTACGAGCGTGCAGGCATCTTGTACAAGGTTTCTCTCGCAGCTGGAAAAAATAAAATGAGAACTGAAGAAGCAGCAAGCAATCCTCAACTTGCCCGAAAAGTCACTTATACATGATGTTGTGACAAGATGGGGGGCCACTTTCAAAATGACAGAGAGATTTCTAGAACAGCAACAAGCATGCTGTGCAGTTCTTGAAGCAGACAGGACCTTATGGCATTTAATGGCAAAAGACAGTGATGTGAAAACTTTGGAGAGGGTCTGCCAACACCTTGGGCCTCTCAATGACTTCACAGATGTACTTGGCTCTAAAACAAAGACCTCTCTCTCATCTTTAAAGCCTATTATGGAACACATCAGCAGCCTACTGAATGTGAATGATGAAGATGATGCCCTAACAAAACAAATGAAAATGATAATGAACGATAATCTGCGGCAACGTTACTCTTGTGAGAGAGTCAAGAAGGTAATTGACATTTCTTGCTTCACTGATCCCCGTTTCAAGAACAACTTTAGTCAAAACAAGGATGATGTAATTTGGTCTGCTGAAGAGGAGGCTGTGAAACTGGCAGGTCCCACAACCTCTCTGGCTCTGCCACCTCAAAATGCACTTGAAGCCGCTGTCGCTGAAGAACAAGGAACCAGCTCTTCCAACACCTCTGCCGCCACAGGGATGAAAGACAGATCTCTATCTTCCTTGCTGAAAAAAAAAAAAAATCACATCAGCAAAGCATCAAAGTGTCAATGGCAACACTAATGATGTGTCTCCAAGAGAAAGAGTGAAAATGGAGATTAAGCAGTATTTATCATGCGCTCCAGTACCCTCTGATGTTGACCTGCTGGTATGGTGGAAGACACATATTTAAGACCTGCCTCTCCTCAGCAATGTAGCAAGAAAATATCTCTCCATCCCAGCCGCCAGTGTGCCCTCAGAGAGGGTGTTCGGTTCCAGTGGACACATCATCTCACCTCACTGCTCAAAGCTTGATCCTGGGAAAGTGAACATGCTCACAGCTCACATTCCTGCATCATAACTTGGCTTGAGAGAAAATAAATAGTTATCACAATGAGAAAGTCTCTAAAAATGTTGAAAATGTATTTTAAGCCCCTGCCTACATTTAGTTTATTTTAATTTGTGAGTTACCGAGTAGCAGGTTCAGGCAGCTAAAGTTAAAGTAATGGTTTTAGTTTGTTTGTTGTTATGATGAATGGCTGAGTTGAAGCTTTTGTGACAGTGTTGCTCTCTGAGAGTTGTGGAAAATGTTTTAATCTCATCTCTCTGAATGATTTGCACGTTACAAATGTCTTAAACTCAATATTCAGACTGAACAACTTTTACTTTAAAGGCACTATACCTTTTTCTGTGTCCTAAATACATTTTTTCTATCATCAGTACATTTTAAAATCTGACATTTCGCATTTGTGATAAAAAGTTGTTTAAAATGTTTTTTTTGTTGTTGTTTTTTTTTTTTTATCAATTGCAAAATAGCAGTTCTTGTTTATTATATTATTGTGACAGTGTTGCTCTCTGAGAGTTGTGGAAAATGTTTTAATCTCATCTCTCTGAATGATTTGCATGTTAGAAATGTCTTAAACTCAATATTCAGACTGAACAACTTTTACTTTAAAGGCACTATACCTTTTTCTGTGTCCTAAATACATTTTTTCTATCATCAGTACATTTTAAAATCTGACATTTCGCATTTGTGATAAAAAGTTGTTTAAAATGTTTTTTTTTTTTTTTTTTTTTTTTATCAATTGCAAAATAGCGGTTCTTGTTTATTATATTATTGTGACAGTGTTGCTCTCTGAGAGTTGTGGAAAATGTTTTAATCTCATCTCTCTGAATGATTTGCACGTTACAAATGTCTTAAACTCAATATTCAGACTGAACAACTTTTACTTTAAAGGCACTATACCTTTTTCTGTGTCCTAAATACATTTTTTCTATCATCAGTACATTTTAAAATCTGACATTTCGCATTTGTGATAAAAAGTTGTTTAAAATGTTTTTTTGTTGTTTTTTTTTTATCAATTGCAAAATAGCGGTTCTTGTTTATTATATTATTGTGACAGTGTTGCTCTCTGAGAGTTGTGGAAAATGTTTTAATCTCATCTGTTGGGTATTTTCTCCTCCAAACATTCTTAAAACCTTTGATAAGACAAACAGAGTCAAGAAACACCAGTGAGACAGAAAGTCAAATTAATCACGCGTGGAGTGCAGTCCAGGCTGTACACCAAGGCTACACTAAAGTCTGGCCTGTGCTCCCGCTCTTTTTATTAGAGAAGCCCTCATTACATCATAAAACTTGTCCTAAGGGGGGGGGGGGACAACGCGAGACAAGTTTCTTCCCGTAACATAAACACATACGTCAATAAGCGCAGCTGTAAGGACAAACAGTTTCTTTCTTTTACTCTTATCGTCGGAGGTCAGCACATCTCGTTCGTCTGTTGCAGTTATCAGCTGTTGTGCATCTGCCTGGAGTGTCCTGGTCTTCACACTAAGCATCACGTCACAACAGTCAAAACAACCTTCAGTTCTTTTACTCCCAGTTCAGCCTGACCCCGTCATGCTTCACTCCCAGTCGTTAGCGGCTACGAAAACAAGTTGTATAATAATAATAATAAGTACATCCAGCTCTTCATTCCCAGTTCAGATTGACCCCAGCATGCTAAAACAAGGTTGAATAACACGTACATTCTCGGGGTCAGGTGCAAACAGCACAACACCGTTTTCATAAGAAAGAAGACGAAGGTACAAATGTTTAACAGTGATAACATATATATATATATATAAAATCCTTAACATTTCCCACCTGTTTATCGCCTGTTAAACATATAGTAGGCATCACCCAGCTTAGTTAGTTAGTTTATTAACTTAGTTTATTCTGTCCACGTTTTTATTAATTGAACACCACCAACAGATGGAAGATTCGAATCCAGCTGCTATTTGATCAACCAGTTTATACTCGTCAGGCACTCCTCTGGGGACTCCTATTGTGTTTTTCCTACTCCTTTCCAATCTCTTTTTACTCTATGTCTGGCTATGCCTTTCTGCCAATCCTCAGGAATAAGAGAGGCTGCATATGTCGTAACGTCTTCAGGGGTCATGGGTAACAATAATGATATTAATGCACAATAACCTGACACATTTCGTGGCAGTCTGTCAAAGATTCTGTTATCACCACACCACCATACATCACTTCGGCTGACTGGTATAAATGAACCGTTTTTCTGTATTATTCGACTACACCACTTGTCTTATTACTTTTTCAGCTAAAGCTTCATAGGCTAAGAGTGTGTTAACTCATCACGTCAACAGTTCAAGCTTGAACTGGAGTTGTGAGCTTTTCAATATCATCATAATTCTCAGTACAGTCATTATAGTTTTCTCCACTAAGGTCTGACTGTTTCAATGCTTGATATTTTGGCATAGTTTGTTGGAAGGCCAGATTACACTGTACAAATGTATTTGACACCATTTTGCCAACCATTGTTTTGATATAAGGGATCACACAACACATGCAAAGTCCAATCAGAATTAGGACTATAATAACTGGCGTCACCATTTTCAATAGTAACTGCCAACATGGTCCTGAAGTCAACCAGGACCAGGGATTCCACCGGTTCACGGCTAGGGTGTCTTTATGCATTGCATCACGAAGTTTATTCAGCTCTTCCAATGCGTCCTGCATATCCACTGAATGAATGGAGTCTGGGATGAAAGTACAGCATGTTGTGTTCAGCAGAACACAAACTCCTCCCTGTGAACCAGTAAGCAAGTCTAAAACCATGCGATTTTGCATCACCATGGTACGTAAAGCATCTATTTCAGTGTTTTGAGCTGCTACTATTTTTTTAGTTACATTCATGAACAGACCCAATCGATAATTCAGAGTTTCAATCATTAATGAATTTTTTTCCACTCCTATCCAGGGGAACAATGAATGTGCTATTTTATCTCCTACAGACCACAATTTTTTGGTCCTTTAGTACATCCGAGCCCCACATGTGATCATGTGGTAACACATCTGGGTATATCAATCTCCTCCGTCTGGTGCTGCCATTCTTCTCTGTGGAGGTCCTACCACATATGTATGGTCAGTCACCTGGGTAGGTGCACACACACCACCCCAATTTGGTGGGAGACTCATGTACAGTCTGGAACCACAAAGCCAATAGATGTCATCATACACCGGAGTACCATTTACAGGTGGTAGCAAAAACTTACTAACATAAGCACATGATTCATCCGTTCCCCATGGACAGGAGCCTGTATAATTACATCCCCGTCCAATGTGATGAAGATAAGTACCATCCACATATTATGTTTTGGCTAGGCTTAAATTATTTGATAAAACATACGTTTGGGTACACAGACGTTTCTTAATTTTACCTACAGTTTTATTCCCTGTCCCGTAAAAGCAATTTGGGAATGGCCGTTGTGATGACAATTTAACGTGATGATATTTTTGCGTTTCCCTTCAGTCTAGTCAATGGAGCAGCACTTGGGCACGCTTGTACGTCCTCTGTTGAAATCCCTATCATATAAGTGGTTGCACTGAGGCAAGTGGTGTTAGAACTGCCCCCGAAATACAGTTTGATTATGCATCCGTATGATAAGACATTCTGTCACCCTAGCAGGGTACGGTTTAGCCGTCAGAGCTGGGTGTGTTGAGGATATAGGTATTTGCGAACAAACATAACAATTAGTAACGTAATTCCATAGCCAATAAATGAACATATCTGTACCACATATTAGTATGGTATATATGAGGGTGTCCATCTGTCTCATTCACATTATGAATAAACCTCTTCTGACGTTGCTTGCGTTGTTCTCTGGCTCGGTCCACAGTGAGCTGCAATTCTTGGGTCAACCACCAGGCCAGGAATCCGAGGAGCACGAAACACACTAAGATCACAACGCAACCGGCTGCCCTACCAACAGTCCGGCAGCGGCGGCACTGAGCACGCCGCTCCGGGGTCTGCTGTAGTTCAGTCATGATTGCTAGGATACAGTGTTGTTAACCACCTCACCTAATAGTGCAAGGATCTCCCTGCTTCACTGGCATTGAGACAATCTATTGCTAATTAAATAGACTCCCTTTGTAGCCAGACTTCCCCTTACACTGTGGAGGCCGCCAACACACGCTGTATCTTACAGTGATGTATCCACGTTGATCTCTCTGCTATCTTTACTGCAGTTGGTGTTGTTAACAGCACTTGGTATAGACCTTCCCAACGAGGACTGGACCAGTTCTTCCTCTTAATCACTCTGATGAACACCCAGTCTCCTGGCTAGACTACTGGAAGGCCGTCCTGTGGAAGATCAAAATTATTCGGCAGTAAATGTGTTTAAATTATCTCTTTCTGTGTTAATGTCTTTTTCATAAAATTTGCTAATGTTTGTTCCTCATCTGCTGTTTTAGTATCCATGTCAAAATTGGTAGACGATATGGTCGTCCATAAAGTATCTCAAATGGTGTTAACCCTGATGGTGTTGGTGTTATTCTCATATACAATTTTACTAGGTCCAACATTCAATCCAGGTTCGTTTTGTCTCTTCTATACATTTCCTTAATCTTATTTTTATTGTGCCCTTTGTCCTTTCCACTAATCCGGCACTGTGTGGATGATATGCACAATGATTTTTGAGATTGACCTGTAGCGCTTCTCCTACGTATTGCACTATTGTATTAACAAAATGCGCTCCATTATCTGAATAAACTGTTTCTGGTATTCCAAATCGTGGAATGATGTCTTTGCACAATGCCTTAGCCACTGTAAGTGCATCTGCATGTTTTGTAGGGAACAATTCTACCCATTTTGAGAAGGCATCAATTACGACTAAACAAAATTCCTTCCCTTCATGTTTACTCAGCTGTATATAATCCATGTGAATCACTTGAAAGGGATATTGTGGTGTTGGAAATTTGCCTCTTTGGGGTCTCAAATTGCCTTGTGAATTGTGTTTTGCACATGTCATGCATGCTCTACAATGCTGTTTTGCATATGCATCGAACCCATAAAGACAAAAAATAGATTGCAATTGCGATATCATACCCCCTGATGAGACATGCGTCACGCCATGGCTCATAATAGCTGCCCATTGAAACATATTTTTTGGCAATATGGGTTTCTTTTGTGGGCATACGTACAAATCATTTGCATACGTAGCTCCTTTATTTATCCACATCTGCTTTTCTTTCAGTTGCCTGCTGTTGCATGTCAGCAAGCAGTGTATGACCTAAATGCAAATCTGGAGTGGTTTCCTGTACAACAAAAATAGAAGAAGCTGCTGCTGCCTCTTTTGCTGCTCTGTCAGCAAAATCATTTCCTTTTGAAATACTGTCAGAGCCCTTGGTGTGAGCCGCACATTTGCATATAGCAATTTGTTTAGGCAATTTCACAGCCTTCAGTAGTGCAGTTAGGAGTGTGGCATGAGTCACTGGCTTTCCAGATGATGTCACCATTCCACGCTCTTCCCACAGTTTTGCAAACACATGCACTGTGCTAAAAGCGTACTGGCTGTCTGTATAAATTGTTACAGCCGTACCTTTAAACAGATAGCAAGCTGCAGTTAAAGCAACTAATTCAGCTGCTTGTGCTGAAAATGAGGATGGCAATGAAGCAGAATCCAATACTTCTGAATTTGTGACAACAGCATATCCAGATTGTGTTTGTCCATAAGCGTTTTTAGTGGAAGAACCATCCACATACACAATTGTACTGTTTGGGATGGGTGTGTCCTGGAGGTCTGGGCGTGCTTTCGTACAGACCGTAGCTACATCAAGACAATTGTGCGGCTCACCATCCTCAGGTAAAGGTATCAATGTGGATGGATTCAATGTTGTACAGCGCTCTACCGTAAGGTGTGGTTGTGATAATAGCAAGGACATGCACGAAAGATGTCTTGCTGGGGACAAAAGGCTCATGTTTGTCTGCAACAGAAGTGCAGAAACTGCATGTGGAACTTTCAGTGTCAACTGATGGAATAGAACAACATTACTGCTACTTTGAACAGCCATAGAGGCTGCAACAACAGCCTGTACACATGGTGGTAGAGCACTTGCCACTGCATCCAATTTAGATGAGTAGTAGGCAACTGGCCTTAATTTTGAGCCATACACTTGAACCAAAACACTAGTCATGAACTTATTCTTACAATCAACTGTTTGAATGAATGGTTTACTATAATCTGGTAGTGCCAAAACTGTGGATGACACTAATGTTTGTTTTACTTTTACAAAAGCTTCCTCAGTATCTTTGTTCCATTCCAACACGGTTGACATTGAAATATCATCCTTGTACATCAAATCAGAAAGTGGACTAGTCAACTCTGCATAACAGGGAATCCATGCCCTGCAGTAATTAGTCAGTCCAAGAAATGACATCATCTGCTTTTTGGTTTGTGGTTTTGGAGCGTGTAAAATTGCTTCCTTCCTGTCAGACAGGATCGTGCGCCCTGTGGCTGATAATTCATGTCCTAAATATTTTACTTTATCCCTACACAACTGAACTTTGTTTTTACTCACTTTGCGGCCATTATCAAATAAGAAACATAATAATGCTACTGTGTCAGTTATGCAGTTTTCTCGTGTGTCAGAGGCAATCAAAATGTCATCAACATACACTAATAGTTGGCTATCTGCCGGTGGAACAAAATTGGCTAAACATGCTGACATGACTTGAGAATAAATAGTTGGACTCTCTGCGTAACCCTGCGGTAATCTGGTAAATGTATATCATTGTCCTTTAAGGGTAAAAGCAAACCAGAATTGACTATCTGGATGTACTGGCACAGAGAAAAATGCATTACTTATGTCAATTACTGAGAAACTATTAGAATTTGGTCTCAGCGAATTTAACAAGGTGTGTGGATCTGGGACACATGGTGCTCTTTTAATCACAGCAGCATTTACTGCCTGCAGATCTTGAATCATTCTCCACCCCACTGAGGGCGGAGCCTTTTTTACAGGAAATATGGGTGTGTTACATGGTGAATCTGGACATGGCACTATTACTCCTGCTGTTAATAAATCCTCTATTACTGGCCTGATTCCTTCAATTGCATCAGGTTTCAATGGATACTGTCTTACACATGGTCTGTATTCTGTTTTTGGTCTTATAACTACAGGTTGTGCATTTTTTATCAGTCCTACGTCTGAAGGACCTGTTGTCCACAATCCTGATGGTACAGAAGAGAGAAGATCATCCTCTTCAGGACTCAACTGAAACACTCAGGATTGTGAAGTGGACACATCAATGTGTGTTCCAGCTGTCAGCACCAATGAGACATTAACTGGCACTTTATACAATTTAGTTGATGGACTGAACTCCGTTCGTGGTCCAACTCTGCTCCAATCAGTGGCTGACAAAGCTGTTATGACTGTCAGTCCCAATTCTTGCCATTCTGTCAAATATGGTTTACAAAGTGACACATGTAATGGCATACCTGTGAATCTCAATTTTAAAACATCTTCAGTGGCACCTGTTACTGTTATGACAGCTGTTGAGTTGCCATCATGAATCAAATCGGTCATTGTCAGCTTCACAGGTGAAATATTTTTCAATTTGTTTTCATACACTGGTGTTCCTGGCAATATGCCACTATGGACTCTAAATACACTCTCAAATCTGCATCTAAACTCTGTCCATGGTTCTCCTTCTTTCTGAGTTGTCCTGGTAATTTCAGTATAATTTATCTTTGGTCCTAACACTCCTTTTGCATGTGTAATCATAGCTTCCACTCTTGTTTTCAAGACTAGATCATCATGTGTCAGTGGTACGCCTTGTTGGTCTGCAGGATTCCAGTCTCCGCGTATCTGACTCCATTTAGGGCCACATGCTTTCATCCACACCTGTTGGACTTCAGGTCCATTAAGGTGGTAAGAATTTCTAATGTTTTCTATATCCTGCATAAATCCCTTGATATCGACATGTGGCGATGGTATCATGTCGACTGCTGCTTTGATATCATCAGCATTCCATGTTCGATATACGAGCATGGTTGATCGCTGTCCTGCTGTTCCTGCACGAGGATTTGGTACTTCTATCATAGGATAGGCACCTCCCTGGTCACTGTGTTCCACCATGGGAGGGGCTGTGGGCACTTTCGCTTGACTGCGTGTTTGTGGTTTTTCTGGTTTTTCTGGTTTTTCACTTTTTACCTTAGGTTTTACTGCCAAATCATACTGTGGTGGCAGTACATCGTCATCCTCTGGTAGAGGAGATAAAGGTGTTGTTGTCACCGACGATCCAGCCAGCGGTGATTGTTGAGGCTGTTCTGGTTCTCTGTGCTGAATTATCACATCTTCTTCTGCCTTACCTACAGCTTTCTTTTTCCTTGCTTTCTCTAATCGTCGCTTCTCTGCTCCCTTCTGTCTGTTCTCTGCTTCCTCCTCCCAAAATGCCACTAAATCTGCCCCTACTTTCTGCATCTTTTTCTCATCACCTTTATGTTGCTGTTCTAACTCCTTCTTTAGCTTCTGTATACTGATCAGGTTCAGTCGTCCGTCAAAGTCATGTTTATTTATCCAGGTCTCCAATTTCTTTGTTGCTTTTGGATTTTTTTTGCTTCCATAAATTTCCAGTCGTCAGTTGATAAATTTTCCTTATTTTTAGACGTCTTACCCCCCATTTTTATTATCCCTTGTTATAATTTGGACTTCAGACGGGGGCACACCTAGGGTGTTCTAAATCTGAAGTTTTCACACTTTCTTTGGACGTGACAATTAATTTGCCGTCGTGTGTTTGATTCCTTTCACCTCCCCGTAGGAAGCGGAATCACTTGCCTTCGCATCCACACACGGTTGTCACTAACGTTGTCCAAAGTATTACACTTTCACACAGTTATTTACACTTACACAAAACACTATTTACACATAGAAACACTTTTAATAATCGTACGCGTATTCTTAGCCCAGGGGAGCTCGCCCTCCCGTGAAATTTAACTAATGTCCTGCATTAGGGGACTCCGCCGTCCCTGCCAGATTTAACTGCTTTTTTACAGTGCACGTATTTCTACCCGGGATTTCCTTTACGTATTAAAACAGAGGAGTCCGTATCCTCCTTCCGGAATTTAACTACGGGCGTCCCTCGCAACCGTAGAGGAGTCCGCCCTCCTCGCGGATTTTAACTGCTTTGCATTAACAGACGATTCCACGCCATCGCTTACGGAGTTTAACTGTTTTATGTGATCACTTTTATCCCCTACCGGTACGCGTATATAAACAGAGGAGTCCGCACCCTCCTTACAGAGTTTAACTGCTTTGCATTAACAGACGATTCTGTATCATCGCTTGCGGAATTTAACTGTTTATGTGATCTGATCACCACTCACTCAGTACTGTTTACAAAGAAATTTTACTCACTGACTCGACTTCCTGTCTGTCTTCTTCGGGAAAATCTCGTCAACCAGACGATGCCAACGGTGGTCGACAATTGCAGACACGATCAATCGATCGGACCTTGGCCAAGGATTTACGTCTGGACTTGACGACCTCCGCTGGACACCTCCGGTATTGTTGAGCTCCCGGACGAGCCCCCAGTCAATGTTGGGTATTTTCTCCTCCAAACATTCTTAAAACCTTTGATAAGACAAACAGAGTCAAGAAACACCAGTGAGACAGAAAGTCAAATTAATCACGCGTGGAGTGCAGTCCAGGCTGTACACCAAGGCTACACTAAAGTCTGGCCTGTGCTCCCGCTCTTTTTATTAGAGAAGCCCTCATTACATCATAAAACTTGTCCTAAGGGGGGGGGGGACAACGCGAGACAAGTTTCTTCCCGTAACATAAACACATACGTCAATAAGCGCAGCTGTAAGGACAAAGTTTCTTTCTTTTACTCTTATCGTCGGAGGTCAGCACATCTTGTTCGTCTGTTGCAGTTATCAGCTGTTGTGCATCTGCCTGGAGTGTCCTGGTCTTCACACTAAGCATCACGTCACAACAGTCAAAACAACCTTCAGTTCTTTTACTCCCAGTTCAGCCTGACCCCGTCATGCTTCACTCCCAGTCGTTAGCGGCTACGAAAACAAGTTGTATAATAATAATAATAAGTACATCCAGCTCTTCATTCCCAGTTCAGATTGACCCCAGCATGCTAAAACAAGGTTGAATAACACATACATTCTCGGGGTCAGGTGCAAACAGCACAACACCGTTTTCATAAGAAAGAAGACGAAGGTACAAATGTTTAACAGTGATAACATATATATATATATATAAAATCCTTAACATCATCTCTCTGAATGATTTGCACGTTAGAAATGTCTTAAACTCAATATTCAGACTGAACAACTTTTACTTTAAAGGCACTATACCTTTTTCTGTGTCCTAAATACATTTTTTCTATCATCAGTACATTTTAAAATCTGACATTTCGCATTTGTGATAAAAAGTTGTTTAAAATGTTTTTTTTTGTTGTTGTTTTTTTTATCAATTGCAAAATAGCAGTTCTTGTTTATTATATTATTGTGACAGTGTTGCTCTCTGAGAGTTGTGGAAAATGTTTTAATCTCATCTCTCTGAATGATTTACACGTTACAAATGTCTTAAACTCAATATTCAGACTGAACAACTTTTACTTTAAAGGCACTATACCTTTTTCTGTGTCCTAAATACATTTTTTTCTATCATCAGTACATTTTAAAATCTGACATTTCGCATTTGTGATAAAAAGTTGTTTAAAATGTTTTTTTTGTTGTTGTTTTTTTTTATCAATTGCAAAATAGCAGTTCTTGTTTATTATATTATTGTGACAGTGTTGCTCTCTGAGAGTTGTGGAAAATGTTTTAATCTCATCTCTCTGAATGATTTGCATGTTAGAAATGTCTTAAACTCAATATTCAGACTGAACAACTTTTACTTTAAAGGCACTATACCTTTTTCTGTGTCCTAAATACATTTTTTCTATCATCAGTACATTTTAAAATCTGACATTTCGCATTTGTGATAAAAAGTTGTTTAAAATGTTTTTTTTTTTTTTTTTTTTCTTATCAATTGCAAAATAGCGGTTCTTGTTTATTATATTATTGTGACAGTGTTGCTCTCTGAGAGTTGTGGAAAATGTTTTAATCTCATCTCTCTGAATGATTTGCACGTTAGAAATGTCTTAAACTCAATATTCAGACTGAACAACTTTTACTTTAAAGGCACTATACCTTTTTCTGTGTCCTAAATACATTTTTTCTATCATCAGTACATTTTAAAATCTGACATTTCGCATTTGTGATAAAAAGTTGTTTAAAATGTTTTTTTGTTGTTTTTTTTTTAGCAATTGCAAAATAGCAGTTTTTGTTTATTATATTATTGTGACAGTGTTGCTCCCTGAGAGTTGTGGAAAATGTTTTAATCTCATCTCTCTGAATGATTTGCACGTTAGAAATGTCTTAAACTCAATATTCAGACTGAACAACTTTTACTTTAAAGGCACTATACCTTTTTCTGTGTCCTAAATACATTTTTTCTATCATCAGTACATTTTAAAATCTGACATTTCGCATTTGTGATAAAAAGTTGTTTAAAATGTTTTTTTGTTGTTGTTTTTTTTTTTTAGCAATTGCAAAATAGCAGTTTTTGTTTATTATATTATTGTGACAGTGTTGCTCCCTGAGAGTTGTGGAAAATGTTTTAATCTCATCTCTCTGAATGATTTGCATGTTAGAAATGTCTTAAACTCAATATTCAGACTGAACAACTTTTACTTTAAAGGCACTATACCTTTTTCTGTGTCCTAAATACATTTTTCTATCTTCAGTACATTTTAAAATCTGACATTTCGCATTTGTGATAAAAAGTTGTTTAAAATGTTTTTTTTTTTTTTTTTTTTTAGCAATTGCAAAATAGCAGTTTTTGTTTATTATATTATTGTGACAGTGTTGCTCCCTGAGAGTTGTGGAAAATGTTTTAATCTCATCTCTCTGAATGATTTGCACGTTAGAAATGTCTTAAACTCAATATTCAGACTGAACAACTTTTACTTTAAAGGCACTATACCTTTTTCTGTGTCCTAAATACATTTTTTCTATCATCAGTACATTTTAAAATCTGACATTTCGCATTTGTGATAAAAAGTTGTTTAAAATGTTTTTTTGTTGTTGTTTTTTTTAGCAATTGCAAAATAGCAGTTTTTGTTTATTATATTATTGTGACAGTGTTGCTCCCTGAGAGTTGTGGAAAATGTTTTAATCTCATCTCTCTGAATGATTTGCATGTTAGAAATGTCTTAAACTCAATATTCAGACTGAACAACTTTTACTTTCAAAAGTGACAAAAGTGACAAAGTTTTTTAATTCGGCACACAAAATATTCAAATAGAAAAAAATGAACAATTCCACAAACAAACACAGACAAAACTAGTGAGTCCGAAAGGGTGTGGGCTGAAGCAAAGCTTATTAGCGCCCACCCCTGCTAGTACAAGTCCAACAATTCTAATCAGTCATATTTACATAAATATAAATTCACTACTACATGTCGACACACAGACATACACATCAATATACTGTTCACTTTAAAGGCACTATACATGATTTGCATGTTAGAAATGTCTTAAACTCAATATTCAGACTGAACAACTTTTACTTTAAAGGCACTATACCTTTTTCTGTGTCCTAAATTATTTTTTTCTATCATCAGTACATTTTAAAATCTGACATTTCGCATTTGTGATAAAAAGTTGTTTAAAATGTTTTTTTGTTGTTGTTTTTTTTTTTTAGCAATTGCAAAATAGCAGTTTTTGTTTATTATATTATTGTGACAGTGTTGCTCCCTGAGAGTTGTGGAAAATGTTTTAATCTCATCTCTCTGAATGATTTGCATGTTAGAAATGTCTTAAACTCAATATTCAGACTGAACAACTTTTACTTTAAAGGCACTATACCTTTTTCTGTGTCCTAAATACATTTTTCTATCTTCAGTACATTTTAAAATCTGACATTTCGCATTTGTGATAAAAAGTTGTTTAAAATGTTTTTTTGTTGTTTTTTTTTTAGCAATTGCAAAATAGCAGTTTTTGTTTATTATATTATTGTGACAGTGTTGCTCCCTGAGAGTTGTGGAAAATGTTTTAATCTCATCTCTCTGAATGATTTGCACGTTAGAAATGTCTTAAACTCAATATTCAGACTGAACAACTTTTACTTTAAAGGCACTATACCTTTTTCTGTGTCCTAAATACATTTTTTCTATCATCAGTACATTTTAAAATCTGACATTTCGCATTTGTGATAAAAAGTTGTTTAAAATGTTTTTTTGTTGTTGTTTTTTTTAGCAATTGCAAAATAGCAGTTTTTGTTTATTATATTATTGTGACAGTGTTGCTCCCTGAGAGTTGTGGAAAATGTTTTAATCTCATCTCTCTGAATGATTTGCATGTTAGAAATGTCTTAAACTCAATATTCAGACTGAACAACTTTTACTTTCAAAAGTGACAAAAGTGACAAAGTTTTTTAATTCGGCACACAAAATATTCAAATAGAAAAAAATGAACAATTCCACAAACAAACACAGACAAAACTAGTGAGTCCGAAAGGGTGTGGGCTGAAGCAAAGCTTATTAGCGCCCACCCCTGCTAGTACAAGTCCAACAATTCTAATCAGTCATATTTACATAAATATAAATTCACTACTACATGTCGACACACAGACATACACATCAATATACTGTTCACTTTAAAGGCACTATACATGATTTGCATGTTAGAAATGTCTTAAACTCAATATTCAGACTGAACAACTTTTACTTTAAAGGCACTATACCTTTTTCTGTGTCCTAAATTATTTTTTTCTATCATCAGTACATTTTAAAATCTGACATTTCGCATTTGTGATAAAAAGTTGTTTAAAATGTTTTTTTGTTGTT